>NW_007255466.1:421848-428371 GCF_000164805.1 Carlito syrichta
GGATCGCCAGAGTCCAGCAGGTCGAGGCTGCGGTGGCCGCTCCTGGCCACCGCACTCTCCAGTCTGGGTGACAGAGTGAGACTCCAACTCGAAAAAAAAAAAGAAAGAAAGAAAAGAAAAGTAGTGCTAACATAATGGAGGTGTAAGGTGCGATGGAATTGGTTCAATTACACTCTTAGAAAATGGCAGACAATCCAAGCCTAAATAAGTGCTACTTAAAAAGTGGGCCAATTTATTATCAATTAAATAAGTGCAGGACATGAGGGTTAACATTTAGAATCTTTTACAGCAACTTGGCACTGCTGGATATTATTATTGTATTTTCCCAAAGCATTGATCTGCAATAGATTCAGAGGAGTAAAAACAAACAAGTAAACAAAACAAAATAAAACACTGTTTCCTTACCATAGGAGCTTGAAAAGACTAGGTTACTTAAGGTAGGAGGGTCTAGGTCATTGTTTAGTATTATACAAAAGGTAATCGTGTCATCTGCAGATAAACAAAAGTCTCTTCAGGAAAAGACAATCTTTTATAGCAAGCAAAGCTCTGGCATCTTGACACAGTTCTATCTAATATTCAAATAAATCACTCTATTTTTTTAACTTCAGACTTCAGCAAATAATTCATACTTCTTGAAGTATTCTTTCCTTATCATCATCCCTTTTCTCATGACTTTGGTCAAATATCACTTATCTTTAGTATTCCAGTTTGTATATTACTTTGTCCTATAACTCTCTCCTAACTACATAGAACAGCAAAACTGCTTCTGCTACATGCTCTCCCCTTGCCCCCGTTCTCTATGTGATTGTTTGGTTACAAAAATAAAGACAATACAGTTAGCATTCCTTCAAAAATTAAAGATATAATTTACATATGACCCAGAAATTTCACTCCAAGGTACAAACTCCCCAAATTGAAAACAAATTAGGTACCAAACAAATACATGTGCATGCATGTTCACGACAATGCTATTTGCAATAGCCAAAAGGTCAAAGCAACCCAAATATCCATCAGTCAATAAGTGAATAAACAAAATGTGTTATATAGATATAATGAAACATTAGCCAATCATAAGAAGGAATAAGTTACCCATACATGATACATCATGGATAGGCCTTAAGAATATTATGCTGAGTAAAAGATGCCAGACACAAAAGGTCACATATTTATGATTCCATTTATATGAAACATTTAGAATAAGTAAATTCCTAGAGGCAAAAAGCAAATTAATGGATTCTAGGGGCCAGCAGGAGAGATACGTATGAGGAGTTAACGAGGTGTAGTGTTTTATTTGGGGATGATGAAAGTGTTTTAGAATTAGATATAGGTGGTAGTTGCACAATTTAATTTTATTCCATAATTTTTCCCTTTTAAGGTAATTTTATTCCATAATTTTTCCCTTTTAAGGTAGTCAATTGTAAGGATAGTTTTAAATTCCCATAGTTTTAGAAAACTATGGGAATTTAAAACTATCCTTACAATTGAAAAATTCTTTTAACATGACACAGTTTTTTTTTCCTTCTTTTTTTTATTGAATTTGCCAAAATAGATGTATTGGTTTACCAGGGCTATCATAACAAAGTATCACAGAGTGAGTGGCTTAAACACTAGAAATTTATTTTCTCACAGTTCTGGAGGATAGAAGTCTGAGATCAAGATGTCTATAGAATTGATCTCTTCTGAGTTGTCTTTCCTTGGCCTAGTTGTGGCCATCTTCTCCTTGTGTCTTCACATGATTTTTCCTCTCTGTATCTGTCTTCTAATCTTCTCTTCTTATAAGGATATCAGCCATATTAGATTAGGGCTCACACATCTAACTTCATTTTTCCTTAATTACCTCTCTAAAGGCCTTATCTCCAATTACAGTCATATTTGGAGGTACTTAGAGTTAGAATTTAGGCATATGAATTTGAATTGAGGAGACACAATTCAGCTTACAACAGTAGGGTTAGACCTTTTTTAAACAGGTCTGTTTCAACACTGAAAACTTTACTTCCACTATATCTTAAAATTTTGTTCATTTTACAATTTTTCTTTTGTTTTCAGTTCATCTATATTTGTTCCATTGGATCTTTTATTTGCATGGTTTTAAGTTCTTGTCCTTTCCATCTGTTCACAAAATCACTAAATTTGAATTACACATCTATGGCTTGATTATTTCATGTATGCTTGTTTAGTGAGAATTTCCAATGTATAAACGTGAATTTTTATTCTTATGCTATAATTATCTTATGGCAAGCATTCCTTATCTCAGCTTTATTACATTCTAATTCTATTGTATTGCTACTTCAAAAAATCTTAGCCTTGATTTAAAAGGTATTTTTGTGGTTCACAATGTCTTTATTCCTTATTTTATCATTCTGCTTCTCTATCTACCCACTTACTTATTCCCTTCTAAAGTTATTTTCTACTTTCTTTTAAAATGGTCTTCTTATGCTGGAGATAATGTTAAGGGATATTATTCTATTATTTTAGTGTCAGGTCAGTGTTCCCAATTTTATGTCCCAGTCTCTTCTTTGGTACAATCATGATGACCTTTCCCGCTATTTTTTAAAAATGAAAATGTATCTTTCCAGGCATAATGTTTGCCACCATGCAGGTAGGGATATTATCATGGCTTTTCGTTTCTATACTTTTCATTTAGACTCTGGTTGTTTCCATTATCTGATTTATAACTTGTATATAGTTTCCAACTCAACTCCCAGTGGCTAGCAGGATTTTTTCAGTAAAGGCTCTGGGTATTGGAAGAACTGTCTCCCATCTTGATGTTGCCTAAACTTTGAATTAGTGAATATATTGAAAACAAAAGAAGACACAAAGAAATGGAAAAATATTCTGTGCTTGTGGATAGGAAGAATCGGCATTGTTAAAATGTCCATCCTACCAAAGGCAAGCTACAGATTCAACGCAATACCCATTAAGTTACCAACATCATTCTTCTCAGACCTGGAAATGACAATACAGAAATTTATACGGAAATATGAACGACCATGAATAGCCAGAACAATCCTTAACAAAAGAAACAAAGTAGGTAGTATCACGCTTCCAGATTTTGAACTTTACTATAAGGCTACAGTAATTAAAACAGTCAGATATTGGTACAAGAACAGGCATATAGACCAATGGAACAGGATAGAGATTCTGGAAAGCAAAGCCTCAAGTTTTCAACCAACTCATCTTTGACAAAGCCTCCAACAACAACCACTGGGAAGAGGAGAACCTATTCAGTAAATGGTGCTGAGATAACTGGCTGATCACATGCAGAGATTGAAACAGGACCCCTACCTATCACCATACACAAAAATTAACTCGAAATAGATCAAAGACCTAAACGTAAAACCTCAAACTGTAAGAATCTTAGAAAACACAAGAGACACCCTTATGGAAATTGGAACTGGCAACCAATTCCTATGCAGAACCTTAAATACCCATACTTTAAGAGATAAGATAGCCAAGTGGGACCTTATCAAACTAACGAACTTCTGCAAAACAAAACAAAACAAAACAACAAAAAAGAATACCATCAAGAAAGCAGGGAGGCAGCCCACAGAATGGGAAAAAATATTTGCCAACTGTATATCTGACAAAGGCCTAACATCTAGGATCTACAAGGAACTCAAACATGTCAAAAGGAAAAAAAAACCAAACAGTCCTATTAATGAGTGGGCAAAAGACAAGAATAGACACTTCTTAAAAGAAGATATACGGGCAGCGAACAGACATGAAAAAGTGCTCATCCTCACTAATCATCAGATAAATGCAAATCAAAACCACATTGAGATACCACCTAACCCCAGTAAGAATGGCCATCATTAATAAAACAAACAACAACAGATGCTGGTGGCGAGGATGTAGAGAAAATGAAATGCTTCTACACTGCTGGTGAGAATACAAACTAGTGCAACCTCTTTGAAAGACAATGTGACGATATCTGAAAGAACTAGAAATTGACCTTCCATATGACCCAGCAATTCTCCTATTGGGAATATACCCAGAGGGACTCAAATCATTCTACAAAAAAGATACCTGCACACGTATGTTTGTTGCATCTCTATTCACAATAACAATAACATGGAACCAACCATGCTGCCCACCAAAACTGGACTGGATTTAAAAAAATGTGGTACATATACACAATGGAATATTACTCAGCCATAAAGAAGGACAAGCATATGGACTTTGCAGTAACTTGGATGGGTTTAGAGTCAATCATACTCAGTTATCTATCACAGAAAAAAAGAACAGAGTACCATATGTTCTCACTCATAAGCAGATCTTGACAAATTACCATAATACTATAAGAAAGAGATTGGCAGTAGTGGGAAACTGTCAGGAGAGGTGGGTGGGATTGGCAGTTGAGGGAAACTACTAGGGAAGGAGCGGCACACCTCATCAACAAGGGTACCTGCATAATGAATGATTGTATACCTAACCCTGAGCTGTACTCCACATCTTTATAATAAAAAAAAAGAAAAGAAAAAAAAAAAAAAAAAGAAAACGAAATCAGCAATTATCATACATTGTTGCCAGGGATCTTCCAGTCTCCACGTGCCCATCACATACTTTTTTCCTGGGGATCTTGGCTTTAAGGATTTGACACATTACTTCCACTTCTCTGGAAGTATCCTATCATTTGATATTTTCAAAATGTTGTTGTCTCTGAATACATGTAGATAAATGAGACAAATGGAGAGAGACATCTGTAAAAATAATATCCCCCCCAAATAATATCCCTGCTGATTTTTCCATTTGAGATAGCCTGAGTCAGAAGCTCTTAGTGAGAAATGAGAAAATAGAGAGTTTTATTGGCTGATGCTATAGTACACATCCCAGATTTCCCCTTCAAAACAGATGTACATACTCTCCCAGCTGTTGGGAGTATTGACTGTGGATAACTCGAATTTCTTCACCAGGAATCATCTGTGACTGAAAGGAGCTGATTCATCAAAGAATAAGTACACTTCCTGGGACAGCCCGGGTACAGTGACTGATCAGTGTGGAGGTACAAAAGCCCTCCTCCCAGTTGAAGACACCTTTGTGCAGCCATCCAAGCTTTAGAGTTAATAACTAAATCACCAATAAACTCATTCCCCCATCTAAACCTGTTTCCCTTACTGCCTTGCTGGTGTTGTTTCTAAAAACTCATCCTTATTAATAAAGCTCCTGCATGGAAATTTTCATTCAGGAAAACCTGACTACCTTCTTTTAGCTGATTGAGATTGTTATTTCTGGTGCCAAATGTGTGTTTAGACCACAATTTATTTTCCCCTCAATCCTGTCCTATTGTTGTTGCCATCAGTAAAACTTCTTTCTAGTGTTTGGCAATAGATGGTCTTCTGATTTTAGTTTTTACTGTTAATTTTGCTCTGTTTATGTGCTATATGGTATATCAGTAGGAGGCTAGGTGAGGCTGCTTCAGGCACTACTAGCCAGGTGCTACTTAAAGTCATTAATTCCCTCCTTAGTCTCTAAATAGTACAAAATAGATGGGGACCCATGGCAATTTAACACAGTGGAATTGTCAAAAAGCCCTAGCCAGACACTAATTTTAGTCATCACCTTCTCTACTTTTAAATTGTCCATGAAATTTCAGAGTGTGTGCTTAAACCAAATTCTTACTTGTTTATTTCCCAGAGATTGTTCTATACTTTAATAAAGGCAAGGAGCTGACTAGTCCAAATGTGAAACTGGTTTTAGTATGTTACATATGTAGCAAGACCTAGGACTCACTGAGGGCAGTGTGGTACCCAGGAACAATCGTACAGTACTTGCAAAACACTTTTACATGTGTGCAGAAAGATCAGGTAGAAAGTCAGAGATTAAGAAGAAAAGACTGGACAACCATGCACAATCTAGTGCTTTGGTGTTTAAGTTGGGTGAGACAAATAAAAGAACTCGGCTCAAATTTTAAAGCTATGTTTACTAGTTATGTAATTTGAGGCAATATCGCTAAGCTTTATAATCTTCTATTTCTTTAGCCACAATATGAGGATCCTAATGCCTACATCATAGGTTGATTGTGAAGGTTAAACAATATAAAGTAATAAAGCTCCCAGAACAGTCATACTATCTTATCTTTTTTTAAAAGCGTGGGATACATTGGAAACAAGATGAAGCTTGATGTCAGCATTTGTGGATATATTCTGGACAAATCCTTTTACTCTTCCTGGCCTCATTATCCCCATCTTACTATAGGAGGGGTTGGGATTGAGTGAGTTTGTGATCTTCGAGTACATTGATGGTTGTCTCTATAAACATATATCATAACTGAAACATGATTATACGCATGTTTCAGGAGTGACTGAGAAAACTAAAAGCCCTTGTAATTAGCCCACAGTCACACAGGTAGAAAGAGCCAAAGCTAAAGTTGGGAATTAAGTTATTGTGCTTCAAATCTTTAGTTCTCTGCAATTCATCTTGCTTAGCGTATGTAAGATATACCATATTTTTATTAAACAAATGCATGTCCTTATGGGTCTGCATTTATTTTTGGTTATGTATTCATTCACAAATTTCAATCATG
>NW_007255467.1:0-7489 GCF_000164805.1 Carlito syrichta
TCGGCATGTTTGAGTTCCTTGTATATCCTGGATGTTAGGCCTTTGTCAGATATACAGTTGACAAATATTTTTTTCCCGTTCTGTGGGTTGTCTTCCCATTCTCTAGATTTTTTTTTTTTTTTTGCTTTTTAGGAGCTTTTCAGTTTGATGAGGTCCACGTGTCTATCTTATCTCTTATGATATGGATGATGTCTGGGGTCTTGATCAGCAATTGGTTGCCTACTCTAATTTCTATAAGTGTCTCCTGTGTTTTCTAACATTCTTAACACTTAAGGTTTTACATTTAGGTCTTTGATCCATTTAGAGTTGATTTTTGTGTATGGTCATAGATAGGGATCCTGTTTCATTCTTCATTCCGTGGTCTTCTATGGAAAACAGTGTGGTGATTTTTTTGTAAAGATGTGGGGTACCATTCAGGGTTAGGTATACAAATGTTGATTCTGCAGGTACCCCTGTTGATAAATTGTTTCTCTTTCTCCCCTACCAGTTTCCCTCAATTGACACTCCCACCCCCCTTCCCCTGGCAGTTTCACACTACTGCCAATCCCTTTCTTATAGTATTATGATAATTCTTCAAATTTCGCTTATGAGTGAGAACATATGGTTCTCTTCTTTGTTTCTGTGATAGATCACTGAGTATGATCAACTCTAAAACCATCAAAGTTGCTGTGAAGTTCATATGTTTGTCCTTCCTTATAGCTGCATAATATTCCATTGTGTATATGTACCACATTTAAAATATTCAGTCCAGTTTCAATGGGCAGCATGGTTGGTTCCATGTTTTTGCTATTGTGAACAGAGCTGCAACAAACATACGTGTGCAGGTATCCTTTTTGCAGAATGTTTTGAGTTTCTCCAGATATATTCCCAGTAGAGGGATTGTTGGGTCATATGGAAGGTCAATTTCTAGTTGTTTAAAAATTTGCCACGCTTGTCTTCAATAAAACAAACAACAACAGATGCTGGTGAGGATGCAGAGCAAAAGGAATGCTTCTACACTGCTGGTGAGAATGCAAACTAGTGCAACCTCTTTGGAAGACAGTGTGACGGTTCACAGCAACTTGGATGGATTGAGAGTCTATAATACTCAGTGATCTATCACAGAAATAAATAACTGAGTATCACATGTTCTCACTCATAAGTGGACACTATGACTAATGTATTAATCATAATGCTATAAGAAAGGGAATGGCAGTAGTGGGACACTGCCAGGATGGGGGTGGGGCACAGCATCAATAAGCGTATGTGATCTCAAACTAGGCAAAGTAGAAACAAAAAGGATTCCCAAACCTTACTTATATGTTGTCCACTTGTATACCTAATCCTGAATTGTACTCCATATCTTTAAAATAAAATATAAAAAAAGAAAAGATCAATATAGAGAGACAAAATATTGATTCTGATGCTGTATATACCACATTCAAAGTGCATGAGGTTGGACAAATTACCTAAATTCTATGAGCCTCAGGTTTCTTAACTATAAAAATAAAATTACTCCTCAAGAAAAAAAAATTGGATCTACAAGTATGACATTTCAGTGTGACTCTTTAGTCTCCTACACCATGGCCTCTAACTCATGAGACTGAAGCAAGCAGTGGTGCACATTCCCATGAAGACTGATGTGGATGATTTCATGGGGCCTTTAGCACTGAATGTCCATGGGGAGGGAAGTGCCCTGCATTCGAGTGTCTTGGTATGTGTGGCAGAGTCTATAGGGAGAGGCTCCAGAGTAAAGGAGAGCCTCCTTTACTAATGTTGCAGTATGAAGCCCGTCATTGCTGAAACCTCAAGTCCAAGAACTCCTTGTTATTGCTTTTCTTCTATAAACTAAATTTAGATTTTTTTGAGGAGGGGCATATTGTACTTGTCCTGTGTAAATTACAACTTGTCACATGGTTATTATTCAGGTATATAAATCACCAGTAAGAACTTCTGATTATTCCGAAGATAACTAGTAGCACCTCACTTTAACCAAAGCAAAACAAAACACAATAAAACCAAAGCCCACTCTTTCGCTTAACCTGTGGGTTATAGTCTAAGACTAGCCTTGGTTTTTTGAACTGTTGAATTCATTCCTTCATTGTTAATAGGGACTTCTCTGGTTGGAAATCACTGGGTTAAGGTTTATGGGTTTGTCATCTTTACCCTCCCTTCTTCCTTCTCTCCTTTTGTCTCTCCCTCCATTCCTCCCTCCCTCTCCTTATCCCTCCCCCATTGGCACATCTATCATCTCAAACATGTATCACTTCTTCATGTTTTGAGCATTCAAAATCTTCTCTTTTTGGCTTTTTGAAAATAGACACTAAACTATGTTAGCCATACTCACCCTGAAGTGCTACAGAACACAAGTACGTATTCCTTTCATCTAGCTACAACTGTTAACCGATGGCTCCCTATCCTCTCTTCCATCCTACCCTTACCAGACTCTAATAACCACAATTCTACTTTTAATTTCTGTGAGCTCAATTTTTTTCTATCACCCACATATGAGTGAGAACACGCAGTATTTATCATCTGTGCCTGACTTATTTCACTTAACGCAACATCCTCCAGGTTCATTCATATCGCCACAAATGACATAATTTCATTCCTTTATATGACTGAATAATTTTCCATTGTGTTTATATACCACATTTTCTTTATCCATTCATCTGTTGATGGACGTTTAGGTTGATTTCATATCTTGACTATTGTGAATAGAGCTATAATAAACATGGGAGTGCAGTGATCTCTTCTGTATATTGATTTCCTTTCTTTTGTGTAAATACCCACTAGTGGGATTGCTGAATCATATGATAGTCTTATTTTTAGTTTTTTGAAATACTTCCATACTCTTTTCCATAATGGCTGTACTAATTTACATTTTTACCAACAATGTCTAAGAATTTCCTTTTCTCTGCATTCTCATCAGAATTTGTTATTTTTTGTCTTCTTTTTTTATTATAATGATGTGGGGTACAATTCAGGGTTAGGTATACAAACGTTGATTATGCAGGTACCCTTGTTGATGAGGTATGCCCCTCCCTTCCTTGGTATTTTTTGTCTTCTTGATAAAAGACATTCTAAATGAAATGAGATGATATCTCATTGTAGTTTTGATTTGTATTTCCCTGATGATTGGTGATGTTGAGCATTCTTTTTTCATATACTTGTTGGTCATTTGTATGTCTTCTTCTTTTTTTTTTTGAGTTGGAATTTCACTCTGCCACCCAGGTTGGAGTGCAGTGGCACACTCATGGCCACCCCAGCATTGACCTGCTGGGCTCCGGTGATCCTTCCACCTCAGCCTTCCAAGTAGCTGGAACTACAGGCGTGCACTACAACTCCTGGCTAATATTTTGATTTATTGTAGAGTCGAGGTCTCTCCATGTTACCCAGGCTGGTCTCAAACCCACAGACTCAGACAATCCACTCACCTCAGCCTCCCAAAGTGTTAGGATTACAGACTGAGTCACTGAGCCCGGTCTGTATGTCTCCTTTTGAGAAGTGTCTGTTCATATCCTTTGCCCATTTTTTATTGGATAATTTGGGGTTTCTTTTGCTGTTGAGTTGTTTGAACTCCTTGTGTATTTTGGGTATTAGTCCCATGTCAGATGAATAATTTGCCAATATTTTCTCCATTCTATGAGTTGTCTCTTAACTCTGTTGATTGTTTCCTTTATTGTACAAAAGCTTTTATAGTTTGATACAGTTACATTTGTCTATTTTTTGTTTTTTCTGCCTATACTTTTGAAGTCTTAATTATTAAATCTACCTTAAACAATTTCCTGAAGCATTTTTACTAGGTTTTCTTCCAGTAGTTTTATAGTTTGGGATCTTATGTTAAAGCCTTTATTTTGAGTTGATTTTTTGGGTGTGTCATGAGAGATAGAACTCTGGTTTAATTTATCTGCATATGGATATTCAGTTTACTTAGCATAGTTTATTTCTGACACTGTCCTTTCTCCAATGTATGTTCTTGGCACCTTTGTTGAAAGCAAGTTGACTGTTAATATGTGGTATTATTTCTGGGTTCTCTATTCTATTTCATTGGTCTCTGTGTCTATTTTATGCCAATACCATGTTGTTTGGATTACTTTATCTTTGTAGTACATTTTAAAGTCAGACAGTATGATGAATTTAGCTTTATTCTTTTTAGGCAAACACATTTTTAGCAAATGATCATTTATAGATGTGTGGACATGATTAATCGAATCAGCAAATGTTGGTGAGACTGGTGAGAGTAGGAAGTAATTGCCACTCCTAGACATGTAGAGGGAAAAGGGAAAAATGATGTCATGGAGACATGTACAATTGGAGACATAGAGGAGGACTTTTGGGCATAAATTTTAATCCTGAAATAATACTGAGCTGTAAGAAACACAGTACTAAGGCAGGAAAGGAATGGGGAAATGATTACTTACCCTCTGTCCTCCAGCCCTCCAGTCTCTTGAGGATGACTACTCTGATGGAAATCACCTGACAAGATTGGTTCAGTTAGTAGAGAGC
Source organism: Carlito syrichta (assembly GCF_000164805.1). Lineage (NCBI taxonomy): Eukaryota > Metazoa > Chordata > Mammalia > Primates > Tarsiidae > Carlito > Carlito syrichta. The sequence goes on from NW_007255467.1 coordinate 4,489, forward strand.
AGCTTCCTGGGGTATACACAAGAAGAACATGGTGGAGAATGGAAGGGGTTGGAGACTGTGAGGCAAGTAGAAGGTAGCCAGCACACTTACTCTGCTGAATAACTTAAAGGGTGCAGATTTTGCAAAAATGTTTGGTTTTTCCATAATCAATTTAATATTTTGGGATGTCATGTTAAAACTTGACTAATCTTACACAAAAACTTAGTTTCTGCCTTTGTCATGGGTAATAAAATCAGCTCGGGTTTGAGAGCTATGTAATGATGTATGCACTATTGGTGTTGCCTGTGGAATCAACAGAGAGAGAAATGTTTTCCTGCATTAGCAGTTTTGCTGAAATCAGATCACACTTTCTGTTTCCTAGAATAGTGAGATTTACTTATGCCGCATTTGTTTTTAGAGGAAAACAGCAGAATGATTCTAAAAAGTGTTTCTATAAATATCAGCTCTAGACTTATATTCTTCTTCCTTGAAAATATGAGAGATGAAATTATATGTAAGCAATCATAGGTCATTTACATTCTAAAATCTATCTAGTGTGCTCTGTAAGAAATGAGAGACAATTTTCATAATCCTCCACTAAATGATCAGCTTCATTTCTGTCTAATCAACGTTCTTTAGTGTCTGATACGTCTCATACATTAAGCAATAATCCAAAAGCTAAAGTAATATTTGTTCCTCATTATAGAGTAAAATTATATTATTCTAATAAATTCTTGTTAAGCCACATAAAATATGTGTGCTATTTTCAGTTTCTTATTAGCTTGACTCCATTCAATTTTCGAGGCACCTAGACATTGTAAATGACACAGCTCTCTAATTATTCTCCTAAAGAGCCAAATCTGAACTTGATCATCATTCGGTTTCAGGGCAAATATTTTTTCTTTAAATTTAACACATCCTGAATCACTTTTTTGAGTTTTCACCTTGCTGTCAAGGTGGAGAGAGGGCCAGCGAGCAGCTGGTAAGGAGAAGGACTTAGCAAGGGCATGAACAATTTCTTGGTTGCATTATATCTTTTCATCTTTATGTTTTTTCCAAGTATTTTCATGAACATATATTAAAAACAAGAAATTCATGCACTCACTAACTCTGTTGCATTCTCTAACAAGTCTTCCACGGAGACTGGGAGATATTTTTATTATATTTATGTTTAGTCCTTAGCCCAACTCACCTATATTTTATCGAGTTCTACTCTAGCTTGAAGGTTGCATATCACCATCATACATTCTTATTTGACCCTTTCTTGGGTACATGGCTAGTTTTTAAGATTAGAGAAAAGCAACGTGGCTTCACCTTAAGAGGCAAAATTATCACCTTCATTGATTAATTAACTTTATTAACTACTACTTTGTGATACTACTTAATCTCTATAGGTCTCACTGTCCTCCTATGTAAAAGGAGTTATCCCCTTATGATAATTATCTGTTTTGTAGGTATTAGACAAGGCAGCAGCATATGTTACTTGCCTAGCACCGTGACTAGTGCAAAATGGGTGCCTGATTGATAATAATTTTTATAATTTCTTTTTTGCTGACTGCAACAGCCAATAGAACTGCAATCTGGAAGCAATACTTTAGTGGAGGTGTATACAAGAATCCAAGAATACTAATCAGTAAGAGCTTGAAGCTATAATATATTCAGAGTAGGTCATGGTAGACTGGCAGGAGAAGCAGGTAACCAGAAGATCACAGTGTCTAGATCACCAAGAAAGAAAAATCTTGGCTAAGGGGTGAGTCTAAGCACAAAACACTAGAAGTAAAAGTGAGTCACAATATAATTTATTAGGGACACAAGCCTGATATGTATGAGGAGATAGGTATTCCAAAGTGAGAAAGTTAATAAGGTAAGAAGCTAGAAACTTCTTTATCTTTGTATATTTGATCACAGACTGATAAGTGTTCTTGTCTCCATCAATCCCCAACCTCCATCACAGAGTTATTTTGTGGTATCCAAAATACTTGCAAATGTGCTGTTATTGCAACTGGCGATCAGGCTTCTCTGTGGTGATGGAGGCTACTGAGTTCTTATTAATTTGCCACTCACTAATATCTGTATAACATTAGTGGAAATTTGGTATTGTATACGTTTATTCAACAAGCATTTATCAAAGAACTACTAAATACCAGACTCTATTAGGCTCTGGAGATACAGATATTCAGAATAACACAAAGTCTCTTTCCTCAAGGATCTCACAATCCAGTTAGAAAGACAAACTATTAAAACAAAAATGAGGCTAACACACTGCCTAATAACACCTATGTAATTTTGTACACTACATAACAACTAAAGTTTATTGAGCATTTACTCTTTGTCAAGTGTTCATAACTGCTAAGCTTCACAGTTTTTGTGCCCATTTTGCAGATTGAGAAAATGAAACAGAGAGAAGCTAAATGACTCTTATAATTACCAAAAAGTCAAGCTCAGATTTGAATGTTACACTTTCCTTTTGTTTGATTCCAACAGTGAGGAATATTTTTAGAATGACAGGAATTAAAACACTGTAAGAGAGAGGTCTAATGATTTGAGATTTGAAACATAGGCAGTTGGTTTTCAGATAGATGAGATGTGCAAACAGGGTCCAGTAAAGAAATAAGATGTCCATGAGAACATGAGACAAAAAACACGTATCTGAAATATTAAGGGGTTCCTTTTGCTGGATTTTAGTTTAGAAGGGAGATTGGCAAAAGGTGAGACCATGGATGTAGGCAGGGTTAGGAAATTAAAGAGCTCTATATGCTATGCCAATCATCTTAAAATGAGACATTCATGAAAAATGGTGCATTTCTTTAGAGGGAAAGATAGGCTGTATTTTGCCTAAGTACTGTCATTTTTTGTCAGTCTAGACTCTAGACTATTGAGGTGAAGATGACAAGGCTAATGAAAAGGAAGCTCAGGAATGCCAGAGACCAGCTCCTGGAGAGAGTCAGGGCCTGAATGGGGAGAATCAGGAACGGCGAAGAAGAACGACAGGAGTCAACTTCTTGGGGAGAGTTCAGGACTC
>NW_007255467.1:7726-58889 GCF_000164805.1 Carlito syrichta
GAAGTTGACCTTTACAAGTTTCATTTTGTTCCTTCCTGCTACCAGTGGTGTTATTTATGTCTGAATCAACAGATAGGAACAAAACACCAGCTAGCAAGAATTTATCAGCCACAACCTGTGACCTCTAAACCAACTGAATCTCTTCCCTTTGCTATGCTATTTCTTTTCCTTTACTAATATATTAATACACTTTTAGCAGCAATATATTGACTTGTTTTTTCTTTTATATAACCACACTTATCTTACCCACTACAAATTCTTAACACTCTATTTAATTAATTTTACTATTAATTAAAAAATTTAACTTTCTTAATTCTAATTGCCTTATCTATATTACTTGCTATTTTCTTATCACTTATTTTACATTTTATTTCTAAACAAAACTTAAGTCTAAATCTACACTTATATATGAAATTAATCTTACTTCTAATCCTAAATGTATTTAATTTTAAACTTACATTAAGTGTGTATAATTTTAAGTTTACCTTAAAACTTAATTATTTCCTATTCCTTCTATTACTTATATTTAACTAATACCTACATCGATAATAAACATTTATCTTTTAATTATAACTGTTATTTATTTAATTCTAATCCTTACTTTAATTTTAACCCTCTTTCTAATTAGACTATAATGTTTCTTAAATCAAAAGGCATGTCTGTGACTTGTTTTTCCAGAAAACACCTGTTTTTGGAGATACTCTGTCTCGGTTTCTCACTTGCTCATCAATCACAACTGTCAATGTTGTTACTTATAAAGGGTATGAGGAAGTACTTGTTTTTCCTTTTTAGCTAAAGGTTGCAAAATTTCATGGGAAAGGGGGTAGTAAAACATTCCCTTGTCCCTTCAGGGGGGAAATTTTTGCTGTTGAGCCCTTTTTATGCTTCTATACACAGGTTTACTGCTAATTCCACATCCTTGCGCATTCTAGCTAATTGTTTTGTTTATCAAGGGAAGTGTTTTTCAAGCCTCAGCACGCCTTCCTTTAAGACCCAAAGGAGTCCTTCAATAGGATCCGTGGGGCTCTGCCTCCATCATGGCCGCTTCCCACTGGGGCTCTGCTCCCAGTCAGCGTTTTTCCCGTTTTCAGGTAACCTCCATTTTGCCTCTTTAGGGGTTGCGGCTTCCGGCACAGGAATGAATGATAGGGACTTGGCCTAGCATAGGGTCAACTGGAGAAAGTAATCAGGATCCTGGATGCTGAGTAGGTAGAATGCACTGGACACGGTTCGGTGGTGGGATATGGGGAAAGTGGGGAAGATGCAGAGTACATGTAATAGAGAAGAGGAAGTAATTTAGAATGACTTATATTTCATATTTGGGTGACACATCCTCCTTAACCAAACATTGGAAATATCACGGAAGAATAGCACACTTATTTTTTTGGCGGGGAAAGGGGTGGCAGTGAGGGGGTGATAAAGAGAGTGAGACTGGCTTAAGACATGTCTTCAAGGTCTTTGCCAGATATATTGGTGCATTGTATAGTCATATATGTAAGCTAAGTTTCACTACATAGATAGGTAATGGAGTCATATGTGGCAATCATCAGTGTATAAGAATATTCTTTACACTGAGAAATAATGACTATAATTTTTTGTTTCTCCTATTCACTGGGCATGGTGTTAAACATTTGATGTGTCTATTCATATTTAGTCCTCACAATAAATCTGAGTATTAGGGATTCTACACTTGAGAAAACTTCCTCTCTGGTGCAACTACAGGTGACTTTTAAATACTTATACACTAAATACCTAGGATCAAGCAAAAGAGACTGTGATGGAGTGATGAGAGAAAAGGAAAACCAAGAAAGCAGGAGTTGGGTAAGCAAGATCTGATAACATCATATACTACAGAAAGGCTGAGTAACACAAGCACTACCCAAGCTATCTGTATTCAGCAATTGGTAAGTGAGTGGGGGTTTTCCTATCCACATGGTGGGGACAGACATCAGACTGTGGCAGATCAAGGAATGAAAAGAAGTGAGTATATTTGACTCCACTTCCAGTAGTCATGGGAACCCCACCTTAAACACATTTATAGAGTGCATTGAATTGATAAGGATCTAGAGAACATTTGGCCCCAAGCTTTCCCAGTATAGATTTAAGAATTTTGGTTAAGAAAAGAGCCAGTGGGGTTATAAAGATAGGGAAGAATTTTCTAAGTCTGGGAAGGCTTAAGCCTGTATCTAGTGTGTAACAGATAGAAGGTAGTTGGTGGAGATTGTTGGAGAAGACAGGTTAAAAAGAGAAATGAGAAGTTTACAGAGATTGGCTGGGAGGACAGTGTTGGAAAATATAGAGGAATTTTGCCAGAGTATGGAAAAGTAGTGGTTTGGATGTAGAATTGGGAGTCAAAACATATTCTGAGTTCTCCCAAATCTGTGCCATGAATAAAAAAGGGAGTGAGTGGCTTGCTTCACAGAAGATTTCAAGAAAGTGGGGTCTTAAGGAAGTCGTTGGAATGTCTGTGAAGAGTTAAGGCTGTGGCGCCTTGAATTTCTAACGGAGTTGGGAGCTCAGGGAGGAGTGTGAGGAGGAAGAATTTATTAGGCAATGACAACGACTGTGCAATGCTGCACTGGATAAAGCTGAGATAAACAAGTGTACAGAAATAGTCATTGAAATCCCACTTTTAAACACATTTATAGAGTATACTGAGTTGGTATGGTTCTAGGGGACATCTGGCCCCTGCCTCACCCAGTACAGATGAGGCAATAGCAGCCTTCAGAAGGAAGTTTTGTCCAGGGCTTGAGGATGATTTTCTAATTCCTGTCTTTTATTTCTCTTTTTTCCTTCTTTTCTCTACTTTCCTCCTTTCCTTCCATCCTCATCACTTTTCCTTCTCTTACTCTTCCTTCTTTCCTTTCTTCTTTCCTATGTCCTTCCTTCCCCATTGTTCCTCACTTATTTCTTTCTAACTCAGGATATTAATGAATATTTCTGAGGTGCTTGATATCATTACAAACCACCTCTGCTCTAGTCTATGTTGAACATATATTTTCTCCAAGGTAAAGGAGAAGTTGACTTTAAATCTCATGCTGCTTTAATTAAAAAAGAAAAAATCATTAACTTGGCTCAGGCCATGTGTCTGAGCAGAGACTGAAGTAGGGGAGAGTATATTCAAGTTTGGGCTTACAATCTTTCACATCTGCCTTTCCTTTCTCCAAGTGTTGGAATATACTTCAGCTGAAAGAATACTAAGAGGAACACATATGATGGGGACATCCCAAAAATTGGAATTAGTTTTTGGATGGTGGGCCCTTGTAGTACAGGCTTCTCCAGCTAGGTAAGTATTCTAGGAAACCATCGACATTAGTGTACCAGCTAGCGTTGCTGTGAGAGGGTGCGTTGGCTTCAGTGAATTTTTTGGGGGAGATTCTTTCAACATTTTGCTTATTTCATGATTGGTGATTTATAATAAGTGCAACTGCCAACACCTCGCTGAGTGTTCAGCAGTTTTTAACCAAAAAAAAAATGACCCGACCTCCATGCCCCACCCTCTCTTTTCACCCAATCTCATCCAGAATGACTTTATATTTTTGTTTTGTTTTGATTCCCTGGATGTAAAAGGTCCTCAAAGGGAAATGTTTTGCCAACGTGGAAGAAGTGAAACAAAAAATGGGAGAAGCACTAAAAGGCGTCAAAATAATGAGTTCAAAAACTGTTTTGAACCATGGAGAAAGCATTTCAGTGGGGGTATTACATCCAACAGAGAGTACTTTGAAGGTGCCTGAAGTTTAAACATGTAAAAATACACAATTTTTTATAAATAAATTCTGGGTTTTTGTGGGTCCCCCATGTACATGATAATAGTATCCAAGATATTTTGGTGACTGGTCTAAGTTATAGCATGTCCCATGATTTAATTTAATTTCTCATTTGATCCCATAGAATGAATGTATTATCTATTTGAATTGATTTGATTCTTTTTTATTGTTATTTTAAAGATGTGAGGGGTTTGATTCTAATCGAATTGAATTCATTAGATATGTCTAATGAATATATTATCAATTTATTAAATTTTCTTTCTGATTCCTCCTCTCTTTCTCTCCATACCCTCCATCTCACAAAGAACTTTGTGACCTTTGGGTGACCACATAATCCACTGGTATAATACAATATATAGAATCAAGGCATATTTTCTCTTTGTTTGCGAGGCCAGTGGTGCCCTGGTTGTTGCCACCCCCCTATCTTATTCTCCATGGAACTTTTTAAAACTAGTTTTAAAAATAAAGGGTATCTCCACTGAATTTTCAAGAAACAACCTCTATCTTCTGACTGAATTGAACTGACAATTTCCTTTATTTTTTTCTTGTATTGATGTTTCATTTTGTTGATTATCCCACCCAGAAGCTGAGGTTCTGTTTATAAATCAGAATTTTCCTATACACATATTAAACTAATTTATTTAGGGTACAGAGTAACTTCTTTGGGAAAAGAGGTTTTTGGGAAATAGCAGTTTCTATAACCTCTTCCAAAACAGCGAGACCCCTTTAGGGAAAAAGAAATAACAAAAATAGAGTTTTCATCTCTCTGTGCTGGGTAACAAAAATGGAAAAGAAGTCTGCGTGGCTTATGTTGCATCACAAATGAGGCTTATGTAACCCAAATGTTCTCCGGTCTGACCAGCTTATGACGACCACACATCATAAGTAACTCAAAATATCCAAATTACCAAGGCATCATCCCTGTGTGCTTGAATGACATAAATTAGCATCTCTCAACATCTCCTCTGGCTATTTCTAAGAGTTCCACGGATAGTTGTCACATGAGCATCCAGAAATAAGTCTCCTACATGATTCTGCTGCAGCCCCCAGACCTGCTGCCACCGTGCTGGCTCTGCTGAACTTGGCTGTGGTGGTGTCACCACTGTGCTGGGTAAAGCTGTACTCTGCTAATGACTACTCTTGTCACCACTACTCTAGTCCTAGATAAGGGTACCCTAGTTCCCCCTCTTTTTTTTGCTACTAATAATAAACTTAAGAGATTTGGATATGTAATTCCACACAAAAACACAAAACCAAAGCTCTCACTTGCAACTTGACTCCACTGAATGTTCAGAAGGATAGAAGTGACATGAAATTTACAATGTATATTACTCTATGTGAATATGCTGAGTCTCCTCATAGATTTTTTTCCCCCAGGGAAATCTTATTAGACTACTAATATCCGGTTTTGTTCTTTGATACTCCATCAACACTAGATTAAACATAGTATGATTCTTAAAGTCTGTGCATTCTCTTTTAGTATAGCATGTGAAGGCTGTTGAAAGTCCAAAGTCTTGTTGTACCAATCTCAGACCCCTTGGCTAGCATAGCTTTTCCTGTAGTACAAAGTGAGGGGAACACCCAATTTGCCATCTTCTGGCACCTTCCCCATCTCTATGCTCCATCTAACTGGAGCAAATTTTTAAACAGACAACATTTAACTCTATGAAAATGTGCACTGATAGGCAGGCATAGAGAAATCAAAACATACACAGTAAAGAATTATTTATTTATGGGAAATGATCAATACCAGTTAATCAGGTCAGAGCATTACAAATGATTAGATTGAAATTATCTCAAGTATTTCCATTTTAGAAAACAACCTTTTCTTGGTGTTTAACTAAAAGCATCAATCAAAATATTTTTTTCAAAAAAAACAAACAAACACAATCTTCTGAGGGTATTGTAAACAACACAGATTTTAAATTTCCAGTCCATTCTCAAGCAGGACATCCCATTATTTCTGTTTTTGAAATTATATTTAATAGTACTGGTGTTATTCATATTTTAAAAGTTTCACAATCTAAGGAATAAATTTTGGAAGAGGCATATTTTTTCCCTCTGAGATGCCATTACAATTAGAATACAGTTTGTGTAACCCTTTTCCAAAATGCTTGATACCAAAAGAATTTTGAATTTTGGAATATTTTTGCATATACATAGTGAGATATCTTACAGATGGGACTCAAATCTAATAAAAAAAGTATTTGTTTTGTATATACCTTATATACATAGACTGAAGCTACTTTTATACAATATATTTAACAGTATAGTGCAAGAAGCAAAATTTGTGTACATTGAATTATCCGAAGGCAAAGATGTTACTATCTCAGCCACCCATGTGAATAGTCTGTGGTTGTTTGGCATCACCATCATTCTTGACTCTGAATTATATGCTACTGACAAGCAATAAATTTCTATTACACTTACACACAAGGATTAGTGTAAATATGACATATTATTATTGATACAGTGAAAAAATAATGTGTTCAGGTCAACTAAGCAGTATGGTAGCATCACCAGAACGCATGTATCAGCTGTTAAGCAACACAATAATACACAACAGTAGGCTTTAATTCTCCACCTATGATGCTGTATTTTTATTAAAAGATTAATGCACACTGCATTTTATTTCTTGAGGTGAGAAGAAACATCAGAAGCAGTCAAGGGACCAGGAAGTCGGTCCTATAGGGATGAAAAGGAATTCTGCTAGATGGCCTTTTTAAATGTTTCTTCCAGAGTCAGTTGCCTTATTAACAACAATTTTTGTCTTAGAAGTCTTTTAAAAAATTTTATAAACTCACATGATTTCTTGTTTTCTATGAATGCAAGATGCTCTAGTCTTTCAATAAGCCCATCACATATTTCACATTGTCGTCTATAGACATTTTATCTACAGTGTTAACAGTATCATCTTCATCATCACTTTTAACACTGTCACCTTGATTCAGAACCATTTTGGGTATTTTACTGTTGGTCAGTGAATATATGATTGGAACCTCATTAATGATGTTAAGAAATTCTTTAATAGCCACTTCCTCCAGCTTACTGATAGACTCTCAGGGTATATTTTTTGCATAAGTAAGGACTTTTTCTTCATTGACATACAGGATCTTTTAAACTTGCCACCTTGTTTATCATCATCACTGAACATAGTTGTAGGCCAGAGGTTGTGTCCAGCATGCATAACTGTGCCTTTAATCGTTATGATCTGAACCTTGGCAACAAGCATGTATATAGCATCCTTCATACTAAACTCCTTTAGAAAACCTTCCACACCCCTGTCTCTGTTCACTGCTGCTAATATGCTGTTCAGGAGTGTTTTTTATATATGTACTTTATTAATATAAGGATACTCTGGAGTTAATGGAATAATATTATCACACTTGGGGAACGCACAGGGCATAATTGTTATTTTTTTATGAGAATTTCAGCTGGAGCAAGAGCAGAACAGTTGTGAGGGAATAACAAAACAAGAAAGTATTATGTGTAGCATACAATAACAAAATCTTAGTGTCTAGCTTTCCTGAAGTGAGCAGGAGCCACTGGCACAAAATGTTTGTGAAACTAATAAGAAAAGGCATCCCTGGTGATTCATGCGTTTTTATTAGCATCACAATGAACTGGTAAGAAATTCACACTTTGAAAACAGCAAGGATGCAAGCTTTTGTCTATCATATCAAGTTTACACTTAAGTGTGTCTGCTGCATTAGCACATCTCAGTCCTTGGCATCTTTAATTCTTGTAGGGGCTGTCTCATCCCCTGTAGTCAGTGTTTTTCTTGGCCAATAATGCCAAAATAGTGATGTTTCAGTAGCATTCATAGACTTATCCTGGCACTGTATATTAATCAGCCATGATCTTTGCAAACTCATCAATTAATTTTTCCACTGTGTCGTGATCAGAAAATGTTTTATTTTCACAAATCTTTAAAAATTTAATGTCTTTTAAAAAATTTTCTATAACAAGCTTGTTGAGTATCCACAGTTCCCTTTAGTTTTTGGTTCATCATGATAGATCTATCACAGCATAGCATTAGAAAGGCTCAACCTATAAACCTGAAAACCTGTGGGAATTTTGTAAAACATAAAATTACACCTGTATAATTTTCAATATACATATAATAAAAAAAAGATGAGCAAAAATTGATTTAAAAACATATTATCAGCATTGCAACTATTCAGTGTTCACAAACACAATATCCAAATATTAAATATGATCTAACTTAGCAAAACAAAATATAATTCTATTGTGATGTAGATAAGCATATCATTAGAAGGCAAATGCATTTTTTTTCCTCTTGACTAAATGAGGAGAGATTTTCTTTAAGCACTTATCTCACCTCTTTTGTGTTATATGCATGGTCTAAAAATTTCAATGCCATGAAATGTGAGGTTGTGGTGCTCAGAGGATAGTGAACCATCAGGGTGGGCTGACTGGAGTTCTGATAGCTTGACATCACATTTTAAATCAATCCAAATCCTAACTACATTGAACACCACCTGTTGATTGTTGTCTGACACAAGTTAAATATTGTTGGTGATCATTCTAGATTCTCAGTTTGGCAGGGACTTCTAAGACAGAGTAGCAACTCCCCAAAGTTTCTATTCTGTTGGAGCCAATTTCATCAATATCATATAGGCAGATTGGGTCAGGAGAATGGAAGCTGGTTATAGAAAACGCATCCTTAGCTGGGCTTGGTGGCTCAGCCTGTAATTCCGCGCCTTTGGGAGGCTGAGGTGAGTGGATTGCCTGAGCCCGCAGGTTCGAGACCCGCCTGGGCAGTGAGACCTCATCTCTACAATAAATCAAAAAATCAGGCCCAGCAGGTCGAGGCTGCGGTGGCCGGGAGTGGCCACTGCACTCCAGTCTAGGCGACAGAGTGAGAATCCAACTCAAAAAAAAAAAAAAAGAAAACGCATCCTTGTTTCCTAGCTCCCTCAGATGTGGTTGGCTACTATTTCATGGCCATGCCTCACCTTCTCTGCAACCTCCCTTCACCTTCTAAAGTTAAGGAGTTTCACTTAGTCCAATTTGATAGCTGGATGTTTGGAATCAGGAAGAAAACCAATCATGTTACATGTTATATATAAATCTGCACTATTATGGATGTGTTATCATAACATTTACTATATCCAATTTGTAAATTTGGAAATAATAACAGGATTTTTTTACTCCACGCTGTTCTTTCTCTTGGGATCAAGTTATCTGAAGGAACATGGATCCTGCTATATCACATACGCACCCAATAGGAATATCCTAGTGTAGATTTTCAGATTTAAGATTCAGTATTAGCAAATCTACTTGGAAAATAGACTTAAAGTTATATTTCTCCATCTGACCTCTTTCAGCAAGAACAAGATAGTTTTTAGATAGATTTTCTACTTTTCTTACTCAAAGGTCAGTTTATTTATCAATTTATTTAGAATGTGGGCAGAAAGAAAAGGTAATGCAGTTATTTATTTAGCTATCCCTCAAGATAGTATTACATATAACATACAATGCTATGAATACGAAACGTTGAATCTCTTCATTTGCCTCGCTAGACCCACTCCCCATGGTTCTCTGTGTTGATCATCTTTGGAGCGCTAATATACTTGGTTTACATCAAGAGACTCCCTGGCCCCTAGGCTTCTGACTGATGTCTGCCAATAAGAATTACCAACAAGAGACTGACAGAAAGTAAAAGAACAGAGTCTATGTATTTCTTGGTTTTCTTCATTGATGCGAAAGCCATCTCTCGATGATTGTGTTTCTTGATTGAAAGTCACTCTTCCTCTTAAGGCATCTAACTCCACATAACTTTCTGTCTTTTTTGTTTCCAGTAACTTTTCCCACTCTTTGTCCTGCCAAGTTTAGACTGGTAAGAGCTCGGTTGCTACTTAGGGTTACTGTAGTACCCCTTGTGGATGTCCCACAACCACACCTTAATAAATGTTTCTTTGGTCAATAGACCTCTGTTAGATTTGGATTATTGTGTTTTGCATGTATCATGCTTCCCTCTAAAAGATTATATATTATATATATATATATATATATATACACACACACACACAAACACACAAACAACATGCACAATTATATGGGCGTATATATGTGTATATATAGTATATTTATATATAACATTCAGGAAACACTTTCTGTCTTCTCTGTCATTGGCCCTAAAAGTGCAGAAAGAAGAAAAATGAATTCAGTCTTTCAGGTGCTCACAGTTTAAGAATAAAATGAAACAAACAGAGACGTGATTATAGTACAAGAAGAAAAGCACTTTAACAGTTGGCAAAAGATTTGTGGGAACATATGAAAGCGTAGTCATCTACCTAGAAATATCAAATGCTTCACAAAGAGCTGTTATTTGAGATGGGTCTTGAGATGAGTAGGAGATTTCCCTTAGGAGAAAGAGGTGAAGGCTGGATAAATAACCTTTATAAAAATGTACTATAATTGAGAAAGGCCGAGAAAATTTATTGCATAGAAGCCCTTTTTTTCTTTTTTTTGAGTTGGAGTCTCACTCTGTCACCCAGCCTGGAGGGTTGTGGCACGCTCCCGGCCACCGCAGCTTCAACCTGCTGGGTTCTTGGGATCCTTCCGCCTCAGCCTTCCAAGTACCTGGAACTACAGGAGCACGCTACCACTCCTGGCTAATTTTTTGATTTATTGGAGAGACGAGGTCTCACCAAGTTGCCCAGGTGTGTCTCGCCTCAGCTTCCCAAAGTGCTGGGATTACAGGCTGAGTCATCAAGCCGGCTAAGCCTTCGTTTTCTTATTAAGGAGAGAGGCAGGACAGAAATTCTGTTGGAAAGGTAAACTGGGAATGTATTTAAATGACAATAGAAAGTCATCTGACATTTTAAAACAGGAAGGTTGTGATAGATTTGTTTTTTAGATCTCTATTCTGGTGGTATTCAATTCTGAGCTAGTTTTGGCGAGACTAGTGTTAGCAAATTTGAGACGTCTATTGTAATGGCCCAGAAAAGGATGAACAAAGCCCTAACAAAAGCAAAGTCACATGTTCTCACTCATAAGTGGGAGCTAAATAATGTGTACACATGGACATAAAAAGTGGAGAGATCGAAAATGGGCATTCAGAAGGGTGAGGAGGTGGATGATGAAAAATTACTTAATGGGTAGATGTACGTTACCTGGGTCACAGATTCCCTAAATGCCCTGACTTGACCACTAGGCAATCTGTGCATATAAAAAATTGCACTTGTACTTCAGAAATTTATACACAAAAATATTTATTTTAACTCATTAATAGATAAGTTTTCCAAAAAATTCCCTCACAATTGTTTTCTTTGGGATGGGGCTTCTATTTAGTTTTCTCTTTTATACTGGTTAAAAATGTGTTCAGAGGATTAGACTGCATTAAAAAATTAACATTGAGAGTAAAGTTTGAGCTTATAAGGAAATAAAATAACTATTAAGCAAAAAAAAAAAAGAGCTTGTTTTGGGTGAAAATAAGGATAATAATTATATTTTCATGTCTATCACAATTTTAGGTATATTATTTCATACTGTCATCAAATTCTCAGTTTTGGTGCTTTCATCCTCATTCTTTGTAGTTTAAGTTCTACACTTAATTTGCGCACCACCAAAAACAACTCTTACTTAGAGCATTATGTCTTGAAGCATAATTCATATTGAGCTGAATATCATTGATAAATGAGAGTTCCTTATCAGCATTTGCTATATATGGAAATGTGATATTGGATGGTGCTATTTTTCAAAAACAATTAGTTGTTTAAGTTGAAGACAAAGGATTAAGTATAAAATATTTTTAAAGCGAGCAAAAGTAAATTAAACATACATTTAAAAAGTTTAAACATGATATTTTCAAGCTCACATTATCTTGGAATGTGGTGATGAATGTCACTGTTCTTCATCTGGGTAAACAAAGGAAGTCCAGTAATACAGTGACAGCTGTGGGTTTTAAATAATTACCACTAAACATTAGATAATAAAGCATGTCAGTTATTCAGTGTTTCTTTGCCAAATGGATAAGAAAGTAGTGTAAATCATGTCATTCAAGGTCAGTTTAAAATACACAAAAATAAATAGAAAGTGTTAAACAATCAAGAGAATATGAGTTTTCCTCTCTGAAATGATAGTGTTTTTCCAACTAAAATTAAATAATGTTTTTATCATGACAAACCAATTGAATAAACACACTTTGATATGAACTGGTTGCTTTATCACTCCCATTAACTTCAAGAATAATCGTGTTGGTTTGACTGACAATGAGATAGCACCAGAAAGCAACATATTTGCTTCATATTTGTAGAAATGGATGATATTTCAGTGAAGTGCAGAAACCTTTTGTTGACCATCACTCTGTACTATACATGGTGCTATGTGTTGCCATCTCATGAAGTAAGTGAAAGTAATAGAAATACACATTGAAATTCGCAATCACTAGACCATATAGTGTGCTAATATCACAATGTTCAACCTAGAAGTACTAAAAAAAACTACATAACACTCAGAGAAGAAAGTAATCTATATTTTAGCATTAGCCTGCATTTCCCACATCGATGCAAAATTGAAAGCAATCCTGAGAAGAATGAACAGAATGTAGAAGGGTACAGTAAGGAGTGAACATGTAACCACAAGTGAATTAGCATCTTGGGTCATGGATTATAGAGGTCATGAACCTGGAGATAAAGTCAAACTCATATAGGTTCTTGTTTGCTAATCTTGATCTTTTATTATATCTGTAATAGGAAGTCAATGTCTGTTTTCAACAGGAAAGTTGCTTGATCAGTTTTTGTTTTAGAAACATTTTCTCTGAAGGCAGTTTGGAAAATGGATTTTGATGGTGAGAAGAGCCCAATGAGACTTGTCAGGGGTTGTGGGAACGTTCCCCACGTGTAGGTTGTGTTGGTTGGATGGGTGTAGAAGGGAGAACCAAGAAGACCCTGAGGATGAAAATTACATTCTATGCTTGAGTCACTGATTGATGGTCACATCAGGCTCTGAGATAGAGGATACATAAGGCTTTATTCAGACTAGATAATGAATTATTTTTGATATGGTTAAATATAAAATTTCTTTTGAATGTCTAGTAAGTAGTTCACTGAATGACTCAGGGAAGAGAGAGAGCTTTCTATTCAAAATTTTCAGGTGTCAGCATATACATTAATGTTATAAATCTTTAGTGTAGGGTCAAATGTATTTGAGATAACATTTGGAGTGAAAATCAGAGTGCAATGATTGAGAACTCTTACATTGCAGGAGTGGACAGAGAAAGTACATAATCAAGGAAACAAAAGATAATCAGAAAGTAGAAATGAAAGCCCAAGGGAAAAAAGCTAGCATGAAAAGGAACAGAATGTTTTAAAAGAGAAGGTAAGAGAGTTGTCAAAATTTCATAAAGTGGCCAGCCATGATGAGAACTAAAATGCATACAAGGATTTAATGAACAGGAAAATCATTGATTCCCATAAGGAGAGCAAGTTAAAAGGATATATAAAGGCAGAAATGAAGTTACTATGTATGAAAGACTGAATGTGATACTGAAAATGACAAAAATGACAGGATAAAGATAGGGTTGTACCTTTAGACATGTAGGTGCTAAGATACCAGAGGATTAAAGAAAAAAAACTTATAGAAACAGTAATAAATAAAGTGCCCATTATAGTATTAGCCAAGTGGAAGACTTACTAGATTTCTGCTTATGGATACTTCTTCTAAGTTATTAAAACAAAACAAAACACTGGAGATGCTCTGATAGAATGTTATTTTATAGACAGTATAGTAAAGAAGTTAAGCTGTAAGACTAGAGTCAAACTATACCTCTTCAGACTGCAGCTTTGCCTACTGCTAATGTTTGATCCCTTCCAACAAAGTAATACTTGATGTCTCAGCTTTTCTGTCTATAATACGAGGACATGAATGGGCTTATGTGAAGAAGAAATTATTTAGTGTTTTGTGTGTGTGTGTATGTGTGTGTGTATTGAAAAGGCTATTGATACATAACTGTTTAATAAATGTTATCTGTCAAAATCCCTTTGGTAAAGAATGTTAAAATATTTGTAAGCCAGTGAAGATTTTACGTAACTCCATAAGAGGTTCAGAATATTTGGCATATGGTGGGCAAACCACAAATGCTGTTTCTTTTTATTTTCTTTGTTCCTGTTTCTTACCCACAGGTGACATTTTCGATAGCGGCCATGTATTTAAAAAGAGTATTAAAAATGCATTTTATTTTACCCTTAATATCTTAAAAATGTTCTAGTTTTTGTTTTTTAAATTAAACTATTTTATATGATAGTGTTAAATAGTTATTTTAATATAATTTTAGATAAATTTTCAGTTCAATACTAGATCAAAAATATTGTATTTATGGAAATATTACAATGTGCTCTAGGGTAAAGGAAAATAGAGAACCAGTGCTATTTTCAGCTGTAACACCCAGTTCTACTCTTCTTACTGAGATCTCAGTCATAATGCTTTTAACGTGGAAGAAATTATAATAGCACTGAAAAGGGGGCACTTTTTCTTTGATGCTTGATATTTTGAAAGTGTTAAGGTAAACTACTTCCAATAATAATAATAATGATAACAATAACAATTGCTGTAAACTATTATGCATTTGAGAGCTCACCAACAGTCCCATGAATATTGTGATTTTTTAAAACCTTTAAAAATAGATGGGAAGAGCCGGGCTCGGTGGCTCAGCCTGTAATCCCGCACCTTTGGGAGGCTGAGGTGAGTGGATTGCCTGAGCCCGCGGGTTCGAGACCTGCCTGGGCAGCGAGACCTCATCTCTACAATAAATCAAAAAATCAGCCGGGCGTGGTAGCGCATGCCTGTCATTCCGGCTACTCGGAAGGCTGAGACGGAAGGATCGCCAGAGCCCAGCAGGTCGAGGCTGCGGTGGCCGGGAGCGGCCACTGCACTCCAGTCTGGGCGACAGAGTGAGACTCCCACTCAGAAAAAAAAAAATAGATGGGAAGATTTGACGAGTGGAAACAAGTCACATAGAATACATGAAAAGAGAGTCTTTCCTGTTTTCTTTCCTTTTTTATCTTTTGTTTTAAAAATGTGGGGTACAATTCAGGATTAGGTATACAAGTGGACATCAAACAGGTAAGGTACGGGCCTCCCTTTGCCTGGCTTGAGATTACGTATTCTTATTGATATTGGGTCCCAACCGCACACTGGCAGGGTCCTGATACTGCCATTCCCTTTCTTTTAGTATCAGGATTAATGTTCAGGGTCCACTTTTGAGTGAGAACATGGGGTGCTTGGTTTTTTGTTTCTGTGATAGATCACTGAGTATTATAGACTCTCAATCTATCCAAGTTGCTGTGAAATCCATATGTTTGTCGTTCTTTATGGCTGCATAATTCTCCATCATGCATATAAACCACATTTTTTAAATCCAGTCCAGTTTCAATGGGCAGCACAGTTGGTTCCATGTTTTTGCTATTGTGAAGAGTGCTGGCATCTTTTTTTTTTTAGAATGATTTGGGTGCCTCCGAGTACATTTCTAGTAGGAGGATTGCTGGGTCATATGGAAGGTCAATTTTTTAGTTCTTTTAGAATTTGCCACAGATTGAACTAGTTTACCTTCCCACCAGCAATGTAGAAGTGTTTCCTTTTCTCTGCATCCTTGCTAGCATCTATTGTTGTTTGTATTATTAATGAGGGTCATTCTTACTGGGGTTAAGTGGCATCTCAATGTGTTTTGATTTGCATTTCTCTGATTATTAGTGAGACTGAGCACTTTTTGATGTATCTGTTGGCTCTCCATATATCTTCTTTTGAGAAGTGTCTATTCATGTCTTTTGCCCACTTTTTTTATTTTTGAGTTGGAAGCTCACTCTGTCACCCTGGCTGGAGTGCAGTGGCACACTCATGGCTACCCCAGTGTTGTTGACTTGCTGGGCTCTGGCGATCCTGCTTCAGCCTTCTAAGGAGCTGGAAATATAGGCCTGCGCTACCACGCCTGGCTAATTTTTTATTTATTGTGGAGATGAGGTCTCACCAAGTAACCCGGGCTGGTCTTGAACTTGTGAGATCAAGCAATTCACTCACCTTGGCCTCCCAAAGTGCTGGAATTACAAGTTGAGCCACTAAGCCTGGCCTTGCCCACTTTTTAATGGGGCTGTTTGATTTTTTCCTTTTAGCATGTTTGATTTCCTTGTAGATCTCAGAGTTTAGAGCTTTATCAGATATACAGTTGGCAAATATTTTTTCCTATTCTGTGGGCCATCTCCTAGCTCTCTTGATGGTTTCTTTTACTTTGCAAAAGTTTTTCAGTTTAATGAGGTCACACTTGTCTATTTTATCTCTTATGGCATGGGCTTTTGGGGTTTTGATCAGGAATTGGTTGCCTTCTCCGATTTTCATAAGGATGTCTCTTGCATTTTCTAAGATTCTTATAGTTTGAGGTTTTACATTTAGGTCTTTGATTCATTTAGTGTTGATTTTTGTGTATGGTGATACATAGGGATCCTGTTTCAATCTTCTGCATGTGGTCAGCCAGTTTCCCCAGCACAATTTACTGAATAGGTTTTTCTCTCCTCAGTGGTTGTTGATGGAGCCTTTGTTGAAGATGAGTTGACTGAGAATTGGAGTTTTGCTTTTGAAATAACTATCCTATTCCATTGATCCATATACCTGTTCTTGTACCAATACCAAGCTGTTTTGATTATTGTAGCTTTATAGTAAAGTTTAAAGTCTGGAAGTGTGGTGCCTCCAGCTTTGTTTTGATAAAGATTGTTTTGGCTATTCGTGATCGTTAATTCTTCCATATTAATTTCTGTATTGTCTTTTTCCAGGTCTTAGAAGATTGATGTTGGTAATTTAATGGATATTGTGCTGAATCTGTAGATTGCCTCTGGTAGGATGGACATCTTAACAATGTTAATTCTTCCAATCCATGAGTATGGAATATTTTTTTCATTTGTTTGTGTTTTCTTGAATTTCTTTGAGCAGTGTTTTGCAGTTTTCATTGTAAAGGTCTTTCACTTCTCTGGTTAGGAAGATATCAAGGTATTTCATTTTTTGTGTGTGTGGATATTGTGAACGGGATTGTGCTTTTTATTTAGTTCTGTTCCTGTTAGTTGTTGGTATATAAGAATGCAACTGTCTTTTGCACATTTATTTTGCACCCCCAAGACTTTGCTGAAGTTCTTTATCAGTGCAAGCAGGTTTCAACAGATTCTCTTGGATTTTCGAGGTATAGGATTATACTGTCAGCGAAGAGGGATAGCTTACCTTCCTTTTTTCCTATTTGGATACTGCTGATTTCCTTCTCTTGTCTAATTGCTCTAGCTAGGCCTTCCACTAATGGTGAACAGGAGGAGTAAGAGTGGGCAGTCTTGTGTTGTTCCAGTTATGGGGAAAATGCATACAGTTTCTGTCCATTTAGCAATATGCTGGGTGTGGGTTTGTCATAGATAACACTTACTATTATGAGGCATGTTCCTTCTATGCATAGGTGTTTGAGGGTTTTTATCAAGGAGACATGCTGGATTTTATCAACAGCATTTTCTGCATCAAATGATATAATCATGTGATTTTGCTTTTACATTTTTTGATGTGTTTACTTACATTTGTGGTCTTGCAGATGTTGAACCAGTCTTGCATCCCAGGGATGAAGCCTACATGGTCATGGTGGATAACTTTTCAGATGTATTATTGGATCTGATTTGCAAAAATCTTGTTGAGAAGTTTTGCATGTATTTTCATTAGGGATATTGGCCTGTCATTCTCTTTTTTTGTTGGATCTTTACCTGGTTTGGGTATCAGTGTGATGTTAGCTTTATAAAATGATTTGGGAAGAGTTCCACGTTTCT
Organism: Carlito syrichta; assembly: GCF_000164805.1. Taxonomy (NCBI): domain Eukaryota; kingdom Metazoa; phylum Chordata; class Mammalia; order Primates; family Tarsiidae; genus Carlito; species Carlito syrichta. The sequence goes on from NW_007255467.1 coordinate 25,302, forward strand.
CAATTGATTGGAACACTCTCAGTAGGATTAGTATCAGCTCCTCTTTTCATGTTTTGTAGAATTCTGCTGGAAAGTCATCTGGTCCAGGGCTCTTTTTTGTAGTTAATTTTCTTATGATGGAGTCAATTTTCTGGGTTGTTGTTGGTCTATTTCGAGTCTCAATGTCTTCTTGTTTCAATCTTGGGAGGTTGTGTGATGTTAGAAAGTCCACCATTTCATTTATCAAGTTTGTTTCCATACAGGTGTGCATAGTAATCTCTGTTAATCTTCTGTATGTATTCAGAGTTCCATTGTAATTTGATCTTTTGCATTTCTGATTGTGTTTATTTGGGCATTTTCTCTCTTTTTCTCGGTCATTCTGGTTAGGGGTCCATCAATTTTGATTATTCTTTCAAAGAACCAGTTTTTTGTTTTGTTGAGTTTTTTTTCTATGATATTTTTGTCTTCTATGTCCTGTATTTGGACTTTACTGCTAAAGTTAGGGTCTGGTTGTCTTGTCTTTCCAGTTCCCTAAGGTGATTTATTAGGCTATTAACTTGTCTTCTTTCCATTTTCTTGATGTGTTTTTACAGCTAGAAATTACCCTCTTAGAACTGATTTCATGGCATCCTAGAAGTCTTGGTAAGATGTTTCTTCATTTTCACTTGTTTCCAGGAATCTTTTTTTCTTTTTTGAGTAGGAGTCTCACTCTGTCTCCCAGGGTGGAGTGCAAGGGCACACTCATGGCGAGCACAGCCTTGACCTGCTGGGCTCAGGCGATTCTTCTGTCTCAGCCTTCCCAGTAGCTAGAACTATAGGCACATGCCACCACACCTGGCTAATTTTTAGGTTTATTGTACAGATGAGGTCTCACTAAGTTGGTCAGGCTGGTTTCAAACCTCTGAACTCAGGCAATCCTCTCCCCATAGCCTCCCAAAGTGCTGGGATTACAGGCGTGAGCCATCATGCCCAGCTTTCAAGAATCTTTTAATTTCTGTTTTGATTTCTGTGTTGACCCAATAGTCATTCATCATCGTGCTATTTAGTGCCCATGTCTTTGTGAGTTTTGGAGGACTTCTGTTGCTGTTGATATTTATTTTTAGTCTGCTGTGGTCTGAGAAGGTGCATGATAGTATTTTGGTCTCATGGAATGTTTTCTTGCTTGATTTATGGCTGAGGATGCGATCTTGGCTTGATTTATGACTGAGAGGTGATTTTCGAGTAAACTCCATGCGGTGATGGGTAGAATGTATATTCTGTGGTTGTTGGGTGGAATAATATGGAGGTATCTATTAAGTTCATTTGCTTAAATGTCAAGTTGTTATTTAAGTCCCCAGCTATAATAGTGTTTGAGTCAATATCTTCTTTAAGTTTACCCAGTAGTTATTTTATAAATGCTGGTGCTCCTGTGTTGGGTGCATATATGTTTAGGATGGATATTTCTTGTTGATGGATTGAACCTTTTCTCATTATGTAATGTCCTTCCATATCTTTTTTAAAATTTTTGATAACTTAAAGGTTGTTTTCTCTGATATTAAGATTACAAGTCCTGCCTTCTTTTGTGATTCATTCACCTGGAAATTTGTCTTCCATTCTCTGACTTTGAGTCTGTGTGCATCTCGCATGGTGAGATGAGTTAACTGGATGCAGGAAATTATTGGGTCATGTCTTTTTATCCAATTTTCCTTTCTGTGTCTTTTCAGTGGTGCATTTAGTACATTTACATTCAGACTTATTATTATTTATTTATTTTTTTGTTGAGTTGGAGTCTCACTCTGTCACCCAGACTGGAGTGCAGTGGCTGCTCCCGGCCACCGCAGCCTCGACCTGCTGGGCTCCGGTGATCCTTCCGCCTCAGCCTTCCAAGTAGCTGGAATTACAGGCACGTGCTACCATGGCTGGCTGATTTTTTTGATTTATTGTAGAGATGAGGTCTCGCTGCCCAGGCAGTTCTCAAACCCGCGGGCTCAGGCAATCCACTCACCTCAGCCTCCCAAAGGTGCAGGATTACAGGCTGAGCCACCGAGCCGAGCTCAGACTTATTATTTAAATGTGATGGTTTACCCAGGTGGTGACGTTCTTACAAAGTTTTTTCTTTGTTTGTTTGTTATTTTCTTTTAACTTTTGGGTTGATGTATGTGTGTGTTTTCAGTTTTGCACTCTTAATGTATTCTCTGTTGATTCTGTGTTTTGCTGTTCTCTTGGGAAGTGCCTGGTCATTCTTTTTTCTTTCTTCTGTGCTTAATACCTTTATAAGTGTCTCCTATAGAACTGGTCTTGAAGCTGCATAATCTCTTAAGGATTAGATGTCTAGGAAGGATTTTAATTCTTCACAGTTGATGAAGTTGAGCTTGGCTGGGTAGGAAATTTTTGGTTGAACTTGCTTATCTTTGAGGACTTTGAATATTGGACTCCAGTCCCTTCTAACTTGTAGTGTTTCTACTGACAGGTCTGCTGTTATTCTGATTGGTTTTCCCTGATAGGTAGACTAACCTTTCTCTCTTGCTGCCTTTAGGATTTTTTTCTTTTGCACCTATTTTGTGTATGCCTATGTCTAGGGTTTTGTCTTCTCATTTGATGTCTTATGGGGGTTCTCTGTACCTCTTGTGTTTCAATACTCATATCTCTGGTGAGATGGGGCAAGTTTTCTTGGATAATCTCCTGGAATACTTGCTCTAAGGTATTCTCCCTTTCCCTTTCTTCTGGAATTCCATTGTTTGGGCTCTGAGGTCTGTTTTGTCAGGCATTTTCCTTTCTGTTACATTGGGAATTACCTTTGTCCTTCCATTAATTTTTCCTTATTTGTGAAAGATCTCTTCCTTTTCTCTTTAGTTCCGTTATTCAGTGGCAGTGGGAGAGCCATTTACTTCTGATGTTTGCTTCTTTTTTCTTCCTGATCAGTGCTCTGAATTTGCTCTACTTTGAAACAGGGATGTGGATTGGAAGCTTTTCTGTCTTTTGGAGTTTTCAGATTTGAATAAACTGGAGTACAGGGAGATAGGATTCAGAAACTACTTGCAAATCACAATGTTCACTGATTGTGGTATGAGTTCCCCAAGACTTATTCCCCACCACCACTCTATATGACAATGCAATGGGTATGTATTTCTATCTCCTGAGTCCAAGATACAGTGACAGCAGTGATGAGAACAGAGAAAAATAGAATAAAAGGAGATGAACAAAAATTTTAAAAACTAAAAATAAATTAAAAATCACAAAAAAAGCAAAAGCAGAAATTGAAGCAAAAAACAATTAAACACACACACACAAATGAAAACAAACTGGAAAAAAAAGCAAAATAAAGCAAAACAAAAAACAGGAAAACTGAACACACACAAATACACACACACACACGCGCGCACACACACACACACACACACACACACACACACACACACAAGCCCAACACAGAATGAAAGGAGAAGAAAAAGGAAAAGAGAGAGAAAGAAAAGAATTCCATTCAAATCCTCACACGCACATTCACACACATTAAACTAAAAAAAGAGAAGAACAAAAAAACAAACAAAACAAAGAAGCCCTGAGTGATGAACATTCAATCATTCATGTACACACAGAATCAGAAAACAAACAAACAAACAAAAAAAGGTGAGGGGATGCAAATCAAACCTTTACACACACATCCTTGCACAAAGGAAAAACAAAAACAAAAACAAAGAGAAAAGCAAAAAACAAAAACCAACTTGTCTTCTTGTGACCGTTTCTGTAACTTCTCCTCTCAGCTGTTCACAGGTAAGTCACTCTGTTGTCTCCTGTGGAACTATAGCCTTATTCACAATCTCCCCAGTGTACAGCCAGGGGAAAGAGGAGAAGATATTTGGGGTGAATGGGTTTTAGTCTTCCCTTTCCACTCTTGTACGGTTGAGGGATCCCCTCCAGTGGAGAGATGTAGGATTGTCTCTTTCCTAGGGGCTGGCGGGAGGGGGGCACCTCAGCCAGGCTTATCTTGGAGTAGAGTCCTCCTAGCATGGCTGATGCTCAGGCTTCACCTGGGTTTGTCTCTCTTAGTAGTTCCCCAGTCATGTGAATTTGATATTCAGAGGATTGCCAGGGAGGAGGGGCTTGGATCAGCCCTGGACCCATCACTGATCTCTATAGGATGCTTCCTTGACCTTTTTTGCTAACATCCTTTGTCCTGTGACTGAATCATGCCTTTGACTCAGCACCCATCCTGTCCCTCCAGAGTTTGTCTTTAGAATATTCCCTCTGGCTCATGATCAACCTCTGAGTAGTTTATCAGCCAGTCACAGAGATCAGGTCTGTCGCTCCATGGTGAACCAACCGGCACACTTTCCTGCCCAGTTATCAAGATTGTGGCAGGGTATCTGTTTCATCTTCTCCAGTGGGGATCTGTTTCTGTGCTCCCTCACTGTACTCCCTCTGCAACCCTTCCTGCCAGTGTTGGGTCAGGCGCTGCAGTGGTGAGGCAGACTATGGAACCAGCAGTCGTTCCCTGCAGCTTCTTTGCAGGAAGGATTTTGCTGGTTTTTAAAAAAAATGGCACTCAGCCTCTGTGCCCCGGGAAGTGCTAGGGTCCAAGCCGAGCAGCTGTGGAACCAGCTACTTCACCAGGAGATCCCTGGTCACTTTCTCCTGAGTCCCCACCCAGTCAGCCACTCACATGCCCATTAACTCACAGTCACATATGCAAAATTTTCCATACACTCACTCACTCACACTGGGATTCACATAGTCTAACTGGCTCCACCACCATCTTCCTCAGAATATTTCCCCTGGTTTCTTTATGAAATAATCTTTAACAGGTCTCATGATATGATTTGTACTTGAGTCAATGACATACTGCAAAAAACTTACTAAAAAAAGAAAAACTCATCTAAGATTTGAGCCTTTGAGAAATGAGTAAGCAAAGAGTGCAGATCAAATAAATAGTAGCCGGGCTCAGTGGCTTATCCTGTAATCCCGTGCCTTTGGGAGCTGAGGTGAGTGGATTGCCTGAGCCCGTGGGTTCGAGACCCACCTGGGCAGCGAGACCTCATCTCTACAATAAATCAAAAAATCAGCTGGGCGTGGTAGTGCATGCCTGTAATTCCGGCTACTCAGAAGGCTGAGGCGGAAGGAGTGCCGGAGCCCAGCAGGTCGAGGATGTGGTAGCTGGGAGCGGCCACTGTACTCCAGTCTGGGCAACAGAGTGAGACTTCAACTCAAAACAAAAACAAAAACAAAAACAAAACAAAACAAAACAAATAAATAGTAATATGACTGTTAAATCGATTATATTTGAAAATAAAATTGGTTCAATTTCCCCATAGAACTAATGGTTAAGTGTGTATGTTTTTGTTGTTGGTGGTTGGTTTTTGTTTTTTTTTGAAATGAACATAGAAATTGCCTCTCCTGGTCTTAAATACTGAAAGTTGCATTTATCTTATCTGAGTCTCTTTCTCAGGCCTATAGTATCAAGGAACTGAAACTCACCAGATCATTGCATCTAGACAGTGAGATGCCAGACCTCTGTTTATCAACTCCTCTTTCTTGTCCCTCCTCAATTCCTGTTGACCAAATTCTCTTCTTTTCCTCTCTCTAATTTCTGTTTTCTACATTTCTGCCCCACTGTGTAAACCTGTGACTTCAGTGGACTGAGGAGACAGATTTGTGAATAAATCTCCTGCACTCCTTGGCTGATGTCACCCAAATAAAAAGCCTTCTGGCAATACTCATTGTCTCAGCAATTGGCTTTCTGTGTGGCGAGCAACAGGACTCCAGCTGAACCCTTGGTGTTCCATTAACAAATGCCTACCAAATTCATAAACATTGCAGGGAGGATGAAGTAAAACTCTTGCTGTCTTAATGCTATTGGAATTGTACATAGGTCTTAGTCTTTTGAATTTTTAAGACTCTTAAAAATATGTCAAGTGTCTTAAAAGCATTTATACTCTCTGACACAGTAATCTATTGTCTATTTTAAGAAAATGTTAAATGTGAAAAAATCAATATCCACCAAGTTGTGATTATATTTCTGTTTACAACAATGAAACATTGGGAAAAAAAAAACAACTAGATATCCAATATCAGAAAATTGATTTGAGAAATTTTGCTAAATTAACATTGCATGGCCATTACAATATGTTCACAAATAGTTTTTTGTGTAATGTAAAATGTTTTTTGTATTTCTGATAGAGACAAGATTTCAAAACATAGTAGAATTTCTCACCTTACCCCTCTGTGACTCCTTCTTGGGACAGGAGAGACCTAGCAATTCTCACTCTTGGATATTTTTTCCTCTTCTTTAATGCTATGTATTTAGAATCACATATTAGTGATATCTAAGAATCAGGAATAAAAGAAAGAATTTATTCAGAGCATCTAATATGATACACATGAACAAGGGACACTATGGGACGATAGTAAGGCAAGAAAGCCATGAGAGGTGGAGATTCACAAGAAAGTTTTAGAGTTCCTGTGAGAGAGGCCCAGTAGCAGTCGATTTAGGAAGTGGAGATCAAGTCTTCCAAGAAACTTGGTTGGATTATGAGACATAGCACTGTGAATGTTCTTCAAGACGAACTAAAGATTCAATTTCCTTAATAATTACAATTGGATGACTGGAGTTGGCTTCTGTGAGTGACCCTCTTGTAGGTCTGAGACAGCATGATTTTTGGATATGCAACAAGGTGTTTTAATTGGCAAAATTATCAACTGCCAGCTGGTGAAAGGAGAAGAAAGTAGAAGAGGAAAAAAAAATAGAAGAGAAAAAGGGGTAGGAAAAGGGGAAGAAAAGAGAAAGGAAAAATATATATAGAATAATTATATTTAAATGACTTGTTAGAAAAGTCTACCAAATTCATTGTAGTAATATTGTCTTAATGGTGATTGTGTTTGCCTGATGGGACATTTGATTTTTTTCTTCATTTTTTAAAGTAATTTTTTGTATTTTTCATATTTATAGAACATTCTTTTTTAATTTGAGCAAACTTATTAAAACTATCATAGATGATACATTTCTTCTGTTTCCTATTTCGAATATATGCTTTGAGACAGAATTTATTGCTATAATGGTTTTGAACAAGGCAGTTTATGGATCCTCAAAGGAGGCATCTCATCAAATTCAATTTCATAGTGCCATTTGTAAGACAGATATTGGTTTTATAAGGGGGGTATAACTTCTCAGAGGTCTTAACTTTTCTCCTTACATGACATGACAGAAGTTTAGTGTTTTGTTTAGTCTGATTTAAAATGATTTCATGCTATTGCTGTTCTTTCAAGTTCTTACTGTGTGAGATATTATGACACTTTTGTGTTCAATTTTGTCACTGAGTCACTTACTGTTTCAGCAACTGTGCCATATAATGCAATGATATTACTGGCTAAATGGTAAGAAAGTCAAACTGCAAACCTGATTTCAGAGGCTAAGATATGAGTAATTTCTTATATCAAAAACAATAATGCAGAGTGAACTTGTTACTTGAAAAATGTGAAGAAAATAATATTTTTCATCTACTATTTGTTAAGTATTATCTGAGATAATGAATATATGGTGTATATCGTTTTCTCAAAAGTAGGATGAGGAAGTAGAGTTTCAAAAAGGTTAAACTACTTGAACAAGTTTCACAGTCAGTGATGGGGCTGGTATATTTCATAACAAATTCCAGCTTTTCTATTTGAATTACCTTACAGTGCTTACTTCATTAATTAAACAATAAGGATGGAATGAAATGTCACTTATAAAAACCAGACAAAGACGATTAAAGAGCAAACAAATTTGTTTTGAAAGAAATTAAGTCAAATAAGCTTTAATTTTATGTACATATACAGTTTCCCCATAAAGAGAACTCTAATGGATGTATATAATTTGCCTATAGAGAAAACTATAGATTTCAAAACTCTAATCTGTGATGCAATTCACTATACCATTACCACTTTACCCAGAGTTTATTTTTTCCTCTTCAGGTCCACAAAAATTGGAATTGTGCTAGACCCTTCCTTAGTTTTTTCCAGATATGTTGAATTCTGGAATCATATAGGAAATACAACATAGACTAAGATGAAAATTCTTATATACTTCGTATATCTTTGAAACGATTGAAATTATTGTGTTCTATAGTAAGCTGCTGGAATAAGCTATAATTTAAATCAATATTGTCCTTTGCTTTAGTTTATTCGGATTAAATAACTTGTTCATGTTCAATTTTATTTGAGTGAAATTTTAGTGGCAAGAAATGTTTGTTAATAAATTAAATATTTTTCTTTTCTTTGAAAGATTGATGAAGACAATAGAGCAATCTTTTTTCAGAGGTATATATTTAAAAGTAAATGTGTTCAAAAGATGTTCTGGTGTCGATATTCTTTCCGCATAATCTTACCATTTCATTCACTTCTACAACCATAAATGTTCAAAAGAGACCCTGATTACCAAATCAAAAAATAACTATTTTGTACTTATTTTATAGAATTCAGATAAATATTATTTTTAACAGTTTCAACAAGTACCAAACAAATTTTCTCTAAAATCATAATTATTTAGAAAACATTGCTTATGAAACATCACATTTCCAAGACCTCTTATTGAATAAGCGTCTATTGAAATTTCCTCAAATATCCTTTTTTCCTTGTTCCTTTGTGGTCATAGATCTGTAGTAATCAACCTTTTACATTTTCACTAACTTGTCATAAAGACACATCTTAAGATTTATTTTAACAATGGCAGTTATTTTTAACATGCAAAAATGTTTTACTTATGATTAAGTATGCAGCTAAATTCAAAACTCATTTCTTATGTTTATGTTAAAAGCTGCTTGTTTATGTATCTGGCAGACAGTTTTCCTTCAGACTCAGAGAACATGACAAATTGTGTTGAACAAAAAATAAACAAATAATCAAATGGCTCAACAAGATCCCAAGAACACTAGTCAAAAGACAAAATGTTCAAAGAAGAATTTTATTATAAAAATTCTGGCTTAAAAATTGCATAACTTAAAGAAAAAAAGGATTAGAAATAAATTTTTAGTTCTTTATTACAAGCATAGAATTCTTCATATATATTTTATTATTTTAATGTAAGAGTTTAGAAAAAGCCCCTAAACAAACTGATCTCCCAATAATATGACATTACTAGTTGATAATATTTAAAGAAAGTTGAAAATAATATCTCTAAGAGGATGAGATTTGAACACTATTTAAAGAATATGTGAGTTCATATTCCTAAAATATAAATGTATGTTGTATTAGAACTAGCTTTATGAAGAGACTAATTTTTTGGGTGGCACAATGATATAGGAACTCTGAATTCCTAGGGATCATTGCCAAAATCTTTTACTACAATTTAATTAAGACCAAAAAATGGGCATAAAGCTTCATCACTGTGATTTTGTGAATACTGCAATCTGATTTTCCAGGTGATGCTATATTAATTTTATAATGTTTTTATTGATATCATTTTTCTATAATGAGGGAGGGCAAGGGATATACAGGCATAAACAAGTATTGTGGTGATGGCATGATTGAGCCCCATCCTTCATCCCTCCTTGAATCTAACCCCTTGTTATAGATCTTTGTAGTTCTGTCCCACTGTGGATTGGCTTTATTTCTCTGGCTCCCCATATGGTATTTGGCTATGTGATTTCTTTTGGTCAACAGAATGAGGTAGAAGTGACAATGTGTCTGTTCCAGGCATCACGAAGTCTCTCATGCTTCTATTTGCTGTTGCCTGTTCGCTTTCACTGTTAGAAAAACATGACTTTGCAAACTAATTGGTTATAAGGGGAAGATGAGATACAAATGAAACAGAACAATCAGGCTAACAAGCCAAGATTAGCCATCTACTAGTTGACAATTCACCTATGATAACCCAGCTGCGGCTATAAAATCACCCACATAAAGGAACTTAGGTCAGCCAAACTCTTAGGCGGCCTATAGACTTGAAAGTTAATAAATGATTACATTTTAAACCTGCCAATATATATATATATATTGAGTTGGAGTCTCACTTTGTTGCCCAGGCTGGAGTGCAGTGGCACATGCACGGCCACCCCAGCTTCAACCTGCTGGACTCCAGTGATCCTTCCACCTCAGCTTTCCAAGTAGCCAGAACTACAGGTATGTGCTACCATGCCTGGCTAAGTTTTGATTTATTGTAGAGACAAGGTCTCGTCAAGTTTCCCGGGCTGGTTTCCAACCCGTGGGCTCAGACAATCCACTTGACTCGGCCTCCAAAGTGCTGGGATTATAGGCTGACCCAGAGTCCATTCTGCTGATATATTGAGAGTATTTGTTATGCAGAACTATTGTGAACATAATTAACTTAAAAGTGTGGTCCCTTTCTTCAAGAAGTTTGCGATAAGTCAAGAATCAAATGGACCATAGAGATCATCTTGTAAGCTGTTGCAGTGTTAATGTGTAAAATGATCTGAGTCTGCCATATGAAATTAGAATGGTAAGTAAAAGATCATTGCAATGCTGACCAAAAGTCTTACCAAACCCAAGTTTCTTTATCTGTATTAGAATGATAAAGTTTTAAATTGTATATGAAAATAGCAATTATTGCCATAAATATCTTGTGATATATTCAATATCTTGTGAGACTTCAACTTCATGAGTGAAGTCAGTTTGCAAACTGAAAAATGCTTTGTAAGTAAAAGGCATAGTTGTTGCTTAGGAAAGTGATCATTATGCTTTTGACTGAAAAGAAATTTTTCTATTGAAATGTCTACAAAATTCGGCATCATTGAGACATACAATGACCTTCTTGGTAATTGCTCTAACTTTCTGAAAGCAAATTCTCATAGCACAAAAGTATTCAAAGGCAATTTTTCTGTGAATGGGAATTGCTGTTGTAGTGCATTCTAAATCTTTAGTTCATTCTAATGAGGGATGAAAAATTTTATATATACAGTACTTGGAACACTAATATTTGTTAAAGGAATACATAATTTTCAATGAATTTTTAAGGAGAAGATTTACTTCTAATAAAATGACAAATTGTGGTTCCAACAATCTGCATATTTTTATGAAGCTCATTTATTATACTGGGAAGCACATATAGATTACAGTCATTCCTTGGTATACCCTTGGGGTGGGTTGAAGAAATCCCACATACTACACATACTAAAATCTGCACACACTCAAGTTCTGCTGTTGGTTCAGCAGAAACCATATAGAAAGAGTCAGCCCTTTGTATACATGGGTTTCACATCCCCCAAATACTGTGCTTTTTATAATTGATCTGTGGTTGTTTGGAAAAAATTTTCGTGTGAATGGATCCTTGTAGTTCAAACTAAAGTTGTTCAAGGGTCAAAATATACCTTTATTTAACTATATATAGACAAGTAAACTCCTAAACTCAAATTATTATATGTCTTAGTCTTTAATTTCTTCATAAATTCAGCTACTGTATAACATGTTGTCAAATGAGGCAAAAAATGGGAGCAACATTTTCTTCAAATTTCAAATAATTTAGCTCAGAAGATTATATTTCCTAATATGCTATGACAAAGCTATGGATTTGGGGAAGACTTAGAGGGAGACTGAAGAATATGTTTTCTACATCTCCTATGTGCCAATACCTGTGTTAGGTATTTAACTTTTCATAGCTCATTTGATTCCCATGCTTTTTTGAGTTGGACATTATTATTATATCCACTCTATACTTTGCAAAATGTTTTGATGCGAATAAGTAAATGCTTTGATGTGAAAAATGTCCAATAAAACAATGTCTCAACCACAGAGTAAAGATAAGGATAGAATAGAAACGAGATCAGTGAATAGACCATAAAACAAAGCCCAGACTGACTACGTATATACTGCCCAGTATGAAAACATGAAGTCTTTGTTTATAAATTATTAACATTTTTAAAACCAGTGACTGCAGAGCATTAGATCAAGCATGGTATTCTTGTCAACATTGACCCTGTGTGCCATATGACCATAAAACCTGCCGTCTAAGTCTGTTTGGGCTGCTATGGCAAACTACTACAGACTGAGTGGCTTAACCAACAAAAGTTTATTGCTCACAATTCTGGGGATTGAGAGGTCTGAGATAAGTCCTGGCAAGATTGGGGTCTGGTGAAGAGTGCTCTCTTTCTGGTTTGCGGATGGCTGTATTCTTGCCGTATCCTCACGGTCATATCATGTCTCACTGTCAAGAGAACAGAGTAAGGAATCAAGTACTCTCAGTCTCTTCTTATAAGGGCAGTGATCCCATCATGAGGTTCCACCTTCATGACTTAATTATCTCCCAAAGGTCCTATCTCCAAATATCATCCCATTGAGGATTATGACTTTAACATATGAATTTTTAGGGTACACAAACATTTAGTCCACAGCATCTTCCCTGATAAACACATTTTGCACATTGGATGAAGAGCTGGATGATATGGCCTTTAAGTTCTCTTTCTGAACTTGTTGAGATGCTATAATGTTGAAACTAAAATAAACCTTAGAAGCCATGTCTTTCAATCCACCAAGTTTTTAGATGGAGGTCCTAAGATTCATGATAGTGCATCTAGGATCCGGCAAGTAATTTAATAATCAGGGACAATGACACACAGGATGTTGTGGCTCCAGAGTTTTAGTTCAGTATTCTCTCTACCATGCCAAGCTACCTTATAAAGGAGGATCAAAAAATGACTTAATTTTAGCCCTTCAAGTGGAAATCCCAAATGGAGGAGAGGAGGTGGCACAGTGGCTAAATAAGGAATGCAGAAATGTCTTGTTTATTCTTAACATAGTTTTACACTCAGTAAAGCAAAAGTAAGAATATTTGTATTAAAATGAGGGTATCCATTTTCTTTTGAAAAATCATGGTACGTTGGAACATGCATCTTTCCCACCTGCACAATGGTGATAGCCTGGCACTGAAGAGCTTCTACCTCAACCCAACTCCCTCTCTCTACTGGAGGATCAATGGTCTCCAGTGGATCACAGTTTCCAACCTCCATAACATTTTAATATTAAGCCCTATTTTCTACTTGTTGCTATCTGCCTGGTTCCTGTATCAGTGAGAGATTTTTATTTCTGCTTGAATGACTGAATCTTCAGTAGTCCCTTACCTGAGGTAGCATCTCCTGTTTAGAAACAAAGTAAGAAATTATGCATGGACACAGCACTAGAAAATGAACTGTTGCTCCTGATGTAATAGATATGTGTAATGAAATACAGTTATTTCAAGGTAATTTTGCAATGTTTGGTAATTATGTCATTATAACATCTCTCTTTACTATTTAAATTGAGACCCTAAGGTGGCTGTATATGTATAAAAATGGCTCACCTGATTTTTCTTTTAGTGAGAACTTCCTGAATAGTTATTCTCTGGATAATGACTGTAACTAGAATCTTTGGCCTTAATAATTTCAAAATTCTTGAGCATCCCTTTGGCCTCTCTCTCTTCCACATTCCCTATTGGGAATGAAAATGTGGAGATACCTAATTGAATGTCTGAGCATACTGTTGTTTATACTGATGCACAAGTCCCCAAGGTCTGTCTCCAACATTGTCCTGCAAAAAACACATCCTTAGCAGAGGCATATCCTGACTCCTTGCTGTAATCAACCCTCCAGAGAAATTTAATTTTTAATTAAGTGAAGCAGAGTGTTTACTTTTGCTCTAGAGCTGATTAATCAGAACTTTGTTATTTGTGTTGCAAAGAGGAGGATAAATTAACTATACCTTTAATTAGACAAGAGGGAATTTACTTTCACTGTCTTATGCCTAGCCAAAGCCAAAGGAGATGCCCTGAAACCAAGATATAGGGTGCTTAAAACACTCTGTAGCAAGTGATGCAGGGGTTAGGCCTTTGGATAATTAACCTGTTAATTGATGAGTGCTGGACCTTGTATGAACTCTTTGACTTATTAGGACAGGTTATTTTATTGGCTTAATACTTATGATTTTTCTTTCTCAGATTGCTGCCTCTGAACAGATGAAAATCAAATCAAAGTTTCCTTGTTGTATTAGTTAGCTAGGGCTGGCATAAAAAAATACCACAGGCTGGGTGGCTACAATGCCAGGAATTTATGTTCTCACAATGCTGGCGACTAGAAGTCCAAGATTAAGGTGCTGACAGGTTCAGTTCCTTATGAGTGCTCTTCCTAGCTTGTAGATTATCACCTCCTCACTGTGTCCTCACATGATGGAGAAAGAGTGAGAGTGACCTTTCTGGATCTTTTCTTATAAGGATACTACTCTTGTAAGATTAGAGCCCCTCCCTTACGACCTCACATAAACTTAATTACTTCCTAAAGGTCCTGTCTTCTGAAATTGGCCCAACTTCCCCATAGAACTAATGGTTACAGTTTTATTTTTATTTTTATTAAATATAGAGATTGACCCTCCCAGGATCTTAAAGCTTGAAACTTACATTTGTCGTATCTGAGTTCCTTTCTCAGGAAACTAACCTTCAGATCTATAGGTCTATATAAAGGAAATGAAACTCACCATTTTCTCACCCCTCCCTAAGTCCTGTTTACTAACTCCTCTTCCTCACATTTCCTCAATTTCTGTCTACCAACACCTTTTCCTCATCCTTCCTTAATTCCTGTTTTCTACAATCCTGTCCCACTATATACCTGACTTCAGTGGGATGGGAAGACAGATTTGAGAATGAGTCTCTCCTTCTCCTTGGCTGATATCAACCAATAAAAATCTTCTTCCCTGGCAATGCTTTCTCAGTGACTGACTTTCTGTGCAGCAAGCAACAGGACCTGATCAAAGCCCTGGTGTTTTGGTAACACTTTACCATAGGAATATGGGTGAGACACAATTTAGTCCATAGCAGTTATGTAATACTCTCTGTTCCTTATGACCCATTATCTTTATTTTCTTTCAAGCAGATACTTGGGCCAGTGGAGATTTTCAGGTGAATATCCTTTGCTTTTTTCAGCACAAGGTGCTCAGTTATGAGTGGAGACACAAGACTTTTCTCATGGCCCAGGAATCACAGTTTTCTGTCATCTACTCCTTCCTGTATATACCTTCCTTCAATTTTGCCTATCACAGAGTGTGGGACTCTAGGAATCCCAATAAATATCTCTCTTGCCTGATAATATAGGAAGCCCTGAGCATTGAGCAATATACCAAACATGTGACCACCCTTGGTCCTTCTTTCTCTGGCCAGGGTAGCTTAAGTCCTGAATGTGAAACTTGAGACAAAAAGTAAGCTAAAATGTAAGTGCCATCTTTCACAGTAACTTTTGAAAATCCCTTCCCAATGTAGAAAAATATAACTATTCAAGCAGATTGTTTTTTAGGAATGTACAACTTTTAATAGGAAGAATCAGGTAGAAAGAGGCGTGTACACAGATATACACAAATAGGCCCATGTACTAAGCATGCATGCATGATGCTTTAAGTTCTTATAAAATCCCTCTGAAGTAAATTCTCTTTTAACCCATTTATTTTAGCTGTGGAAATCAAGGCTAATACATGAGAATGTATTTGTTCAAAATTTACAAACTGTTTAAATTAGTAAAGATAGGACTCAGATCCAACTTTGCTGTATACCGTGTTGGAGGAAAATTGTAAGAGAATTTGGGATTTGGATTCATTGTTACTTTACCAGTCTTTCATGTAACAGTTAAACTCTATATTGCCAAGAATAAGTAAATAGAGACCTGTCTAAACAAATGATATGATTCCTTCTCTGTGTGAAAGATTTTCTCCTTTGCCTCTGCTCCATGAAAGTTCTAAGCCAAATGGGAATCTCAATGTCAGCCATTTTCTATTGACATATTTATGTTTTTATCTTTGATATTCAATTTCTACCTATGTTATTCAACTTAAGAATATCTGTATTTCAAGTAACCTACTAAAATTCCTCTTGAACGTAGCACAGATATTGAGACAAACTGCCATTAAGCTGCCTTAATTATTTCAGGAAAAAACTTGTTTCATGTGACTCCAAAATCTGTTAGACACAGAAAATTTGTCTGATAGCAAGAACAACCAAATGAGTAAATATCTCTTAGTAATATGCTTAATACCTTTAAGTCATACGTTTACTTGGTAAAATTTTTTTTAAAAGTTAAATTTTCTTTCTTTTATGTACCAATTTTAGAAAAGCATATTTCACTTAATTATGGAAGACTCAAGTGTAGATACTTTCATATGTGGCTTCTTTAAGTCATTCATTAAAAAATATTTACTGAATGTTGAATTTTGGTCTAAATGCTGAAGATATGATGTTGATTAAGTTATCATGAAATTTATAGTACAGTGAGAATGGCAAACAAATAACCAGAGAAATAGATAACATTATTACTGACAGATGTTAAAAAGGAGAGGACTATGTGCTATGGTGTTTATGACGAAGATGTTTCACCAAGTCAGGAAGGTCACAGAAGGCTTAAGCTGGAATCTGAATAATTAGTAAAGTTAATGAGACAAAGAAGAGAAAAAGGCACATTGTGGAAGGAGAGACTATCACTGTTAAGACTCTCTTCTTGAAGGCATGTAGCATCTTGACTCATAGAGAAACTAGAAGTCATTGAGGCAAGTGAAACACTCATACTTAGGTTTTGAAAAGACAATTCTGGCAATGGTATAAAAATGGAGCGAAAATCATCTTTGTTAGAAGACATTATTGTGGTCTAAATAAAAGTAAAGGTAGATACGGTTGCTGGAGATTCTGACATATGCTGAAGTTACCCATGATATGGACTTCATGAACTGGTCTCTGAAACAACATCAGGAAGATACAAAATTCTAAGAGTCAAAAATTTGTTTCTGTGATAGATCACTGAGTATGATCAACTCTAAATCCATCCAAGTTGCTGCAAAGTCCATATGTTTGTCCTTCTTTATGGCTGCATAATATTCCACTGTGTATAGGTAACACATTTTTTAAATCCAGTCCAGCCTCATTGGACAGCATGGTTGGTTCCATGTTTTTGCTATTGTGAACAGAGCTGCAACAAACATATGTGTGCAGATATCTTTTTTGTAGAATGATTTGAGTTCCTCCGGGTATATTCCCAATAGGGGAATTGCTGGATCATATGGAAGGTTAATTTCTAGTTCTTTCAGAAATCACCACACTGTCTTCCAAAGAGGTTGCACTAGTTTGCATTCCCACCAGCAGTGTAGAAGCATTCCTTTTTCTCTGCATCATCGCCAGCATCTGTTGTTGGTTGTTTTGTTAATGATGACCATTCTTACTGGGGTTAATCAACGTTTGTATACCTAACCCTGAATTTTACCCCACATCTTTATAATAAAAAAAGAGAAAAAAAGAGATGTATCCTGCAGATATATATCACCTGCAAAAAAGCAAACAGAAGCAGGGCTCAGTGACTCAGCCTGTAATCCCGTGCCTTTGGGAGGTTGAGGTGAGTGGATTGCTTGAACCCGCGGGTTCGAGACCCGCCTGAGCAACTTGGCGAGACCTCATCTCTACAATAAAGCAAAAAATCAGCCGGGCATGGTAGCGCATTCCTGTAATTCCGGCTATTTGGAAGGCTGAGGCAGAAGGATCGCCAGAGCCCAGAAGGTCGAGGCTGCGGTGGCCGGGAGTGGTCACTGCACTCCAGTCTGGGTGACAGAGTAAGACTCCAACACAAAACAAACAAACAAACAAACAAACAACAACAACAAAAAAAACCCCAGAAAATTTTATTATTTTTAATATTTTTTCAATTTTTCATTTTTGAAATTGTTTCAGGCTTGCAAAAATCTAGAAAATTGCCATATAGAATTCAAATATATTTCTTATATAGTCTCATCTTGCATAGCTACGATACCATGATCCAAATCAGGAAAATACCAATGCTGCAAATATTATTAACTAATCTGCATATCTTATTCAAAACTGGACAACATTCTTACTAATGTTCTTCATCTGATCCAGGTGCCAGGCATGAATCCAGAGACATTTACTTGTCATGTTGCCTTAGTCACTTTTGACTGGGACAGTTTCTCAGCTTTCTTTGCCTTTCATGACCTTGACCCTTTTGAAGAGTACTAGCCAATTATATTGTATAGTAGTCCACAATTGGAGTTTGTTAATGTTTCCTCTTGACTAAATTTGGATCATATTTTTGGTAAAAATACGAATAAGTACTTTTGTGCCTTTTTGGAATACCATTTTGGGAGGCTCATGGTGCTAATTGTCCCATTGTTGGTGATAAAGTTGATCACTTAGTTAAGGTGCTGCCTAACAGGTTTCTCTGCTGTAGAGGTACTATTATGCTTCTCTTTGTAATTAGTAATGATTTTGAGGGGATACACTAGGAGACTGTAAATATTCTGTCTCATAATTTTACTCATTAATTTTAGCATCTATTGATGTCTTGCCTTTAAAAAGTTAATATTACCTACAACAATAATTAATCATTGATTTTTTTTTTTTTTGAGTTGGAGTCTCACTCCATTGTCCAGGCTGGAGTGCAGTGGCATGCTCCCAGCCACTGCAGCCTTGACCTGCTGGGCTGCAGCAATCCTTCCACCTCAGCCTTCCAAGTAGCCAGAACTACAGGTGCGCGCTACCATGCCCGACTAATTTTTGATTTATTGTAGAGATGAGGTCTCACCAAGTTGCCCGGGTGGGTCTCGAACCAACGGGCTCAGGCAATCCACTCACTTCAGCCTCCCAAAGCGCTGGGATTACAGGCTGAGTCACAGTGCCCGGCCGATAAATTAATTATTAAATTAATTGTTAATTTTCTGTTTTGTCATTTCTTCTATACTTATTAACTGGAATTTTGTAGCAACATAAAGCTTTCTTTTTCCTGCATTTATTTATTTATTCAATTATTTACTTTACTATAAACTCATGGATATTTGTTTAATTATGTGGGTTATAATATATTAATTTCATTATTTATCTTGTTCCTTTAATTGTTCTAAATTTGGCAATTGAAAACCTTTTCATGTATCTGTTGGCTGCTCCTATGTCTTCTTGTGAGAAGTTTCTATTCATATTTTTTGCCCACTTTGTAATGGGGCTATTTGTTTTTTTTTTCTTTTTGGCACATTTGAGTTCCTTGTTGATTCTAGATGTTAGGCATTTGTCAGATATACGGTTCCCATTCTGTGGGCTGTCTCCTGCTTTCTTGATATTTTCTTTGACTTTGCAGAAGTTTGTCAGTTTGATGAGGTCCCACTTGTCTATCTTATCTCTTATGACATGGGCACTTGGGGTTTTGAACAGGAATTGGTCACCAGTTACATTTAGGTCTTTGATCCATTTAGAGCTGATTTTTGTGTATGGTGATAGGTAGGGGTTCTGTTTTAATCTTCTACATGTGGTCAGCCAGTTTTCCCAGCACCGTTTGGGAATAGGTTCTCCTCTCCCCAGTGGTTGGCAGTGGAGGCTTTGTTGGTTGAGAAATTGAGTTTCTGCTTCTGGAATCTCTATCCTGTTTCATTTGTCTATATGTCTGCTCTTGTACCAATACCAGGCTGTTTTGGTTACTGTAGCCTTATAATAAAGTTTAAAGTCTGGGAGTGTGATACCTCCCTATTTTTTTCTTCTGAGGATTGTTTTGGCTATTCATGTTTCCATATGAATACCTATATTGTTGTTTCCAGGTCTGAGAAGAATGCTACTGATAATTTAATGAGTATTGCATTAAATCTGTAGATTGCCTTTGGCAGAACAATGTTGATTCTTAACAATGTTGATTCTTCTGATTCATGAGTATATAATATTTTTCCATTTGTTTGTGTCATCTTTAATTTCTTTGAGTAGTGTTTTGTAGTTTTCATTGTAAAGTTTTTTCACGCCTCTGGTTAGGAAGATGTCAAGGTATTTAATTTAATTTTTGTGGCTATTGTGAATGGGGTTGTGCTTTTTATTTGGGTTTCTGTTTGTTTATTGTTGATGTGTAGAAATGTGACTGTCTTTTGCACATTTATTTTATACTGTGAGGCATACAAACAGCCAACAGATACATGAAAAAATCCTCAGCCTCACTAGTCATCAAAGAAATATAAATTAAAACCACACTGAGACACCACCTAACCCCAGTCAGGATGGCCATCATCAATAACTCAAAAAACAAGAGCTGCTAGAGAGGATGTGGGGAAAAGGGAACACGTCTACATTGTTGGTAAGAGTGTAAACTAGTACAGCCTCTGCGGAAAACTGTGACAATTCCTAAAAGATCCAAAAATTGACCTTCCATACGACCCTGCAATTCCCTTCTGGAAATATACTGGGAAGAACTCAAATCATTCTATGAAAAAGAAACAGGCACATGCATATTTATTGTAGTGTTGTTCACAATAGCAAAAACATGGAGCCAACTGTGCTGCCCATTGAAAGAGGAGTGGTTAAAAAAAAGTGGTATATACACAATGGAATACTACACAAGCATAAAAAACAAAATTATGAACTTCGCAGCAACTTGGATGGATTTTGAGTCTATAATACTGAGCGATCTCTTACAGAAAGAAATAACTGAGTATCATATGTTCTCACAAGTGGACCTTGAACAATTATCGTAATACTACAAGAAAAGTTTTGGCAGTAGCAGGAAACTGCCGGGGATGGGAGCGATTGACAGTAGTGACAATCTGCTGGGTGGTGGAGCACACCTTATTAACAAGGGTACCAGCATAATGAACATTTGTATACCTAATCTTGAATTGTACTCCACACCTTTAAAATAAAATTTTTTTAAAAATTACACCCTTCAACCAATAGTATTTCATATTTGATATTACTATCATTTATTCTATTTCTGTTTATGATAAAAAAATGAAGATTCCTTGTTTTATTTATTTATTTTATTTATTTATTTTTTTGAGTTGGAGTCTCACTCTGTTGCCCAGACAGGAGTGCAGTGGACACTCCCGGCCACTGCAGCTTCGACCTGCTGGGCTCTGGCGATTCTTCTGCCTCAACTTTCCAAGTAGCTGGAACTATAGGCATGCACTACCACACCCAACTCATTTTGATTTATTGTAGAGATGAGGTCTCGCCAAGTTGCTCAGGTGGGTCTCGAACCCAGATTCCTTGTTTTAAAAATACCAAATGTACTACAGACTGAATCCAATACATCAGATAATTAAGATTCTAAAAAAATAAACCTTTTCAATTCACTTCCTATGTCCTTTGGACATGTCACCATCTGTGTGTGTGTGTGTGTGTGTGTGTGTGTTTCCTTACTTTCTGATATCACAAGATTGTATAGTTTAATCTTGTACTTTCCCTTAGTATTCTAATTAGCTATTTATCCAAGCACTAAAGCCAAAGAATTCCAATGTTGATCCTCAAAAGGAACACTCAGGTTAAGGTACAAAAAAACTCTCACACTAGTCATATACTGACCTAAATATGTGTCATTTTTAATAATCAGGCCATCTAAGATTTGTTATGTAAAACGAATCTTTTCTGAAAGGTGACTGAATCTTACAATCAATATATGAAATTAATGCTTATAATACAGGACTAATTGAAAAATTCAATTGAATTCAATTTGGAGGTAGGCATGAGGTGAGGATCTACACAGAAAACACATGAAGGTAGTTTATTCCCAAAGCCCAGTGTCTCAAACTCAAATACATATGAGTCTATGGAGAGTCCCTAACACTATACTAATTCTTTATAGATTAAATGCCCAGAATAACTTTGCCCAGACTGTAGGCTCTATCTTCTCCTGGGAATAACAAGTCTAGGAGTTAATTACAAAGCACTACACAGCAGGAAAACCCAACTAAACATAGGTTGAGGTTCTGGAATTCAGGATTTGGTTGTGGGTTTACCATTGCACCAGCCTTTGTAGGATTTAAACAAATAAAATATTTGATCTAGCAGGCATTAGATGACCTATGTTATACTTCAACTCCTCTCTGGGACTTAGTATCCAGTTAAGCACTTGGGCCTCTGTGGATTAATAGAAAATGGCTGAACTATGTAGTCGAAGGAGCAGGAGAAAAACTAGATCACTGAACTTCAGGATAGAACAGATATAGACAGGTACCTACACACACCTACATATTCATTCATATAAATTAATTTTAACCAACATGTAGGTCAAAAGAAAGTTAAAAAGTAAATTGATGGTTAAACTCAACTAGCTATTATCCTATCATCTAAAATAAAAAAGATGGCCTTCATACTATTTTGTGGATCTTTCTTTTCAATAGAAAATTATTTTCTAATCTGTTTTAAGAAGCAATTCATTTGTAGAGAATATAATTTTAACAAGGAACTTTAGTGTAGGAATCATTCTAGTTTCCTCTGAGTGTTAACTTCACCTCCTACTCTTGGTACACTAGTGTGTGGACTTAAAAAAAAACTTAAAATTGTGAACGTGAGGTCTCTAGTTTCCTACAAAAAAGAGCTAATCCTTTAGTTTTCAGAAGGAATTTATGAGACAATTTGCTCAGTTAATGACATATCAATCTAAGTCTATGACATAGCTATTATTCTCTGGGTACTCATGCTGTTTCACAACTTAGAGATATTCAACTAAATTGACAATAGCAGGTATATTTTATAAAATAGAGAACATAATAAAATTATTTTCGAACCATTTTCAGAAGAATAGTGGAGGGAAGGAAATGAGATAAGCCACTTAAAAGAATATTTAAATAATAAAAAATTATTTATATGCATAATGAGTTTATTATAAAATTATGGTGTAAGTTATTTGTGTTTTATCTTAGAAAATATGTGCTTGAGTGTTTTTTTTAAGAAAGAAAAGTTTATTTAAAAGTAAATTAGAGAGAGAAAGAGAAGGAAGAGAGAAGATTCTCCAAGGTGGGGGGGGGGGAGGCAAAGCCAGGAAGCATGACGACAGTCATGGCTCAAAGAGCACATGGACACACCAGACTCTAGCAAGGCAATGGCCCGTGTTTGAGTGTTTTAACTTCTTCATTAGTTATATGCAAGTCTCTGTTGTATTAAAGTCTCTGTTATGTATGTGTAGGTTATAAAATCCTGTATATCTTATTTCTGCCATTTCATTCTTATGAATGACTAGGGAATAAGCAGTACTTTAAAAGTAATACTACGTAAAAGGTAATAAGGTACAAAAACCTTAGAAATTACATAAAAACCTTATCCAAAAAGACTACAGTGTACTCCAAAATTATGCAACAATTGGGTGTATTTAAACACTGACGACATATTGATCATATTAAGAATTTGTTGCTGACTTTTTTTTTTTTTTTTTGAGTTGGAGTCTCACTCTGTCGCCCAGACTGGAGTGCAGTGGCCGCTCCTGGCCACCGCAGCCTCGACCTGCTGGGCTCCGGCGATCCTTCAACCTCAGCCTTCCAAGTAGCCGGAATTACAGGCATGCACTACCACGCCCGGCTGATTTGTTTTTTGATTTATTGTAGAGATGAGGTCTCACTGCCCAGGCGGGTCTCGAACCCGCGGGCTCAGGCAATCCACTCACCTCAGCCTCCCAAAGGCGCGGGATTACAGGCTGAGCCACCGAGCCCGGCTTGTGTTGCTGACTTTTTTTGTGGAATAATGGTATTGTGCTTACATGTTCAAAATTCTTATCATTTAGAGGGACATATGCAAATGTTTGCAGATGAAATGATATGATGTTTGAGATTTGCATTGAAATAATCCAATAGAGGAGGGGAGTAAATGGGTGCATAATGAAATAAGTTTACCCATGAGTTTAACTGTTGAAGCTGGGTGATGGGTATGTGGAGGTTCATTATATTAGTTTCTTTACCTTTGTATATATTTAAAATTTTCTCCTATAAAAAGTTTGAACAACAACAACAACAAAACCCTAATATTAAGTTGTTTCCACTCTTTCTTCATTTCTGCTGTCAAAACCACCTCTAAGTACAAGGGAACCTGAAAAAGGTGATGGGATAAAAGGCATTGTACAAAAAATAAATAAAAGGAAAAGAAAGAAATTGGTTAATACTTCAAAGTGCTGGGTGCAGTGCCTCACGCCTGTAATACCAGTGCTTTGGGAGGCAGAAGCAAGAGGATTGCCTGAGCTCAGGGGTTCGAGATGAGCCTGGGCAACTTGGGAGACCTTGTCTCTACAATAAATAAAAAAATTAACCAGGTATGGTGGTACGTGCCTGTAGTTCCAGCTACTTGGAAGGCTGAGGCAGAAAGATCACTTGAACCCAATAGGTAGACTATGGTGGTCATCAGTGTGCCACTGCACTACAGCTTGAGCAACAGAGTGAGACTCTGACTAAAAAAAAAAAACAAGAAAAGAAAAATACTTTAAAGCACATAGAAACAGACACATAAGCCTGTTTTTTATTATGAATGCTTTGAAGGAGACTATACGACATATTGTGAGGTTATTGTAAACCAGGATACTTTATTTTTATTATATTTTGCCTTTAAAAGACATTTCTATTGACATTAAATATGTGAGGTGATGTGTCATAATTACTTGGTAAGATAAAACAATAAACACTTTATCTGTTGGTAGTAGGAAATGTATAGGGATAGAAAGGTGGATTGAAATCTAAAAATCAGCAAAAAAATCTACATTACCTCTTTCTATGATTTTTTCTTTCAACTCTTCTTCCCCTTATTCAAAGTATGACCTGTTTTAGTAGGAATAATATTAATAACTCATTTTGAATGCTCGTCAAGGCAGAAGTCGCATCAGCTTCTCATTTTGAAAGACAGATGTAGATCAGTTGCCTGAGCATCTAAATTGATACTGTATTATAATTGCTGAAAGATCACAAATGAGGAAAATGATTTATGTCTCCCTCTGCAGATTTTTCTAGTCCATGTACATCATTTTGATGAGATGGAAATAACTGAAAAGTTGGCATCAGTAAACAAATCATCAAATAGATATTGACACATTTCTACTGTATGTGGCTTAAATGCCTTATATGGCATAGTTTGTTTCATACCTCTTTTTACTAATAAAGTAGGGAAAGCCAATTTTCCTGAACTCTGATATTACTGGGAAAAGAGAGATATTGATAATTGCATAATCATACATCTAAATGACCAAATATTTCCAATCACTGTCCACTATAGACATTAGTATCTATGTTTTTAAATAATAAATACTTTTTCCTGCAAATGAGTACACTGGCATCTGATTTAGAAAGCGGCATTTGCTAATTTTGTTGACATGAGTCTTTCCTCTAAAGTTTGCTGAATCAGATTTGTAGATGTACAAAACTGAGGTTCAAGTTGGAATAGTTTCACTGGTGACTCAGAAAGCAATGTGTGGATAATACCTTTACATATAAACCAAGAAACTCGATTACGAATATGAAGTATCAGGAAGTCATGATGCTCAGATAATGAAATAGAATTAGAAGAAAATGGAAGAATGTAGTTTTTCCTAATTCAGAAACAATTCATATGCTTTCTTCTCAATTGTTACAATGTATCCCTGAGAAATTCTCGGGAGGTTAAGGCTTGATGAAAACAGATTGTCGCAAGTATTTTTTATTGACACAGAACAACTTTGTGGTTTCAGCACACTAAGAACTACAAAAAACACTCACTTCTATTTTAACAGCTGCAGGAAAAATATTTCTGACTGTGCATGAGACATTCTGAGGGCTCCCAGAGGTAAGTTGTGCCATAGATGGTTGATGGTTAGACTCCGGAGAAATGTAGATACTGAGGGAAGCAAGTTTATTGCTGACTAACAATTCCATGCCAGACTTACAACACCCATTCCACATGTAGCCCTAGTCTCTTGGTTAATTCCTTCTTGAATATTTCTCCTGTGTGAAGGAGGTCATTGACACACTGTCCAATGTGAGATGTAAATGGAACTGATGCCTCATGTCACTGTGCTGGCATATGTTGTGACTTAGTAAGTACCAGTTTTTCCAATTAGTACTGTCCCTGCTTCTATTTGAATGATCTAGACATAATGAGGATTATGTGTTTAAGGTTGATCCTTTCTAATCATTTTGGGAAGGAAATCGTGTTCTACTGTACATATTAGAATAAATGGCACGATAAGGTAGTGACAATGTGTGAGGCCTAACAAAGTGTGGCAATGCGTGGCATCTCTGTACCTGAAATGCCTTTTTGAGCATGTACTCTGTCTCCTGGTAAAGGTCCATAGGTGTGCCAAGAAGGAGTTCTGCCTTTGAGGTGCCTTTACTCTTAATTGCACTTTTACCCAGGAAAATACCAGAATGAGAGTCCTCTCCTTTTCTCTGTGTGACTATTTCTTTATCGGATGTGAAGAAAAAAATGTTTTAAAAGCCTCTATCTAGATTTGGTTAATACATGAATCTGGGTAGCCTTGTCGTTATGCCTAGTTATAATGTGGCCGTTTAAAGAGTTATTTTTCTTATTTTCAAACTAATAAAGATATTTACTGAAGAATGTTTATAATCTGGTAATACCATGGAAAAATAAAATGGGAGCATCGGACTCATTGATAAGGAGTCCCCTACCACTTGTATTTCAGGAAGCTATATGGCATTGCTTGGTGATCTTGGTTTGATAAAATTTGGTAGGTCAGTAAACCTCTGTGAACCATTATTTTCTTATGCATAAATGGGAATGATAACTGCTTAACTGATGTGAGAAGTAAATATACTATCTTATGTGACTATGCTGGTTTATGATATTGCATGGCTAATAGTAAACATTAATTATGATTATAAGTAAACTCTGGTTCTAAATTCAGAGAGTATGTAGCAGTTACCAGATATCTCAAACTAAGTTGATTATTTGCTATGAAAAAAGTGTAGATTTTTTTCCCCACTGCATAAGATTTACATGCTTCTATACTATGTGACATTTCAGATAGAGAATAAAAGATTGGAAGCATTAATACATATTGTGTGAAATAGTTTTTTGATGTCATGGACCTATTTCAAACAATATGTTTTAATACTTCCAAATGCCTTAATAGTGACATACTATTTGTCCTTAAATGTTGCCCAAATTTGGGTTTTTGAAAGGATTGTTTAAAATCCAGTTCATGGTGATATAAAAATGAATGCATGCAGAAACTCTGTAACAAATTTATCAGTTCCATAAATAATTATTTGTAGATTTATATTGTGATTTAGGAAAATATGCATATTGTTATAGTTTATGTAAAAAGAAAGTGCAGTGAAATATTTTGTAGTTCTATTTTTTAAAATATCAAATAGTTGGAGAACATGATTATTAGTCGTATATTCCCCATTTTCAGAATATTAGCATCCAAATGAAATGTTCAGGCCTTATTACAATTTTCCAATTTTAAAACCAAAACCTTTATATAAAATTCATTTTTTGTACCATCCATTCATTCTCCATGAATATTTATTGGGTGGCTGAATTCTTTGCAATGCAAAGAAAATGAGTTTCCAAGTTCATAGTTGTGGTATACGGAGACGCAAAATTATCTTACTACTGAAAATGGTCAAAATTGAGGACAGCTACACAGATGATCTTTATAGGACAGCCTGTGCTGAGGTCCTACATGATGCGGTCCTGCCTAGCTTTCCAACCTAAACTTGTGACACTTTTGCACTATTATATCCCTACATAGTGCTCAGTAGAACCTTCTAGTTTTCACACAGTGACTCCTTTCTTCCCCAAGGCCTTTGTGTACTCTCCTTATGGGCATCTGTTCTGTATAGCCACCTTTCTCATCATGAGTTCCACCTGTCCAACATCATCAAAACTCAAAACCCCCTGCTCCCTTTCGTTAGGAAGCAGACAGGTGACCAGGACCCACCCATCAGACACAGTCCCAGCAAGCCTCCCAAAAGCTCTGTGTGGTGTTTGCTTTTGGCTGTCACTGAAAGCAGTAGAGGTATCTAGCTCTTGGTGACAACAGTGAAAGTTGTGGACGTTTTCCATTACTTGGATGGTCAAATTATTCATACAAAGAACACTGATGGACAACAAATATGACTAACTTGGTTTGTGATAGGTAAGCAGAAACATCAGCAGTTATTTCAGGAAACCAATTTTACTGAGGGTTTTTGAGTATTGTCCTGAAAGTTTGCCTCAAAGTGTGTTTTCCGTGCCTTCCTACAATGTTGTATCCTACCTGTTGTAGGCTCAATATTTTCTGGTAACCAACTAGAGTTAGCTTCTTGCAATAATCATTCTGATTAACATCCCCAAACACAGTCCTGTCTTAAAAAAGTCTCCTTTAACTATTTTCTAACTTAGAATGTTGTTCTGTTTCACTCTTAATATTTATCACAATTACTAATTATTTTATTTACTGATGATTTCTATGTCTCTCCAAAGGAAATGCAAGGCAGTAGAAGTAGTGTCTTCTGATACATACCTGTACACACTGCACTAAGTGCAGTTCTTGCTATTTAATAGTTACTCTATAAATGTTTCTGAAACAGCACATGAAGTGTAGGAAAGCGTCAGTTTCTTCATTTTCTGTTTCCATTCTTTGCTCAGTGAATGAATTAAAAGTCTTTATCTCCTTTTGACTTCGTCTTATTTACCCAGACTATGTGCAACCTGAGACAAAGGTTTATGTTTTTTGTTTAATTGGAAGGACATGGAGAGTTAAGTAGATCTGAAGAAAGAGTCAGTGCGAGGATATGCTATAGAGCTGACTACTGCTATATGAGTCTGATTGATTACTTGATATTGTTGGACCATTTAATGAGAAGCCATATGCATATGTCTCAGGAAGTTTCCCTGGGTGGTTGAAAGGGGCAAGGAGGTATCTACTAACTCCTAACTTCTCTGAGACGATGGTGTGCTTTACAGAGTGTTAAATTCCCCTCCCTTCCGGGTTCATCCTTAGGAATTCAGAAGAATGCTGCAGCATTCTGAGTCCTTGACAGGGGCTCACCAGGGATGGACACAAGAATATAGGATGCAGGCAGGAAGACAGGTAGGGTCAGGTGATGTCTGTGTATGGGAGACTGCAGCTCACTTGGTTCCTGGCTACAATGGCAGCTCAAATGAGGGGAAGGTAAAATCTGGGAGGATCTTTTTAAAGAGGTATCTAATACAACTTTTAGTTCTCGAAGTGTACCTGGGAGGAAATAGTTGGATTGAAACCTTGTTATGAGCATGTATGAAGAACATTCATTATGTTTTCTCTAGTGTGCACACGCTCTCTCTCTCTCTTTCTCTCTCTCTCTCTGTGTATGTGTGTGCACGCTTGTGTGTGTATATGTGCGTATGTGGGTCGATTCCCTACCCAAGTGGCTATGGAAATGGTCTCTGGTAATTTGTACAGCATACCTAGACCTTGGTCTTTTGTTAGTCCAGGAAAGAGCACTTGAATTTTCAGGCTGGGGCAATTAGTGTCCTATTCTTGTTGATTTGGAATTGGGAGTGGAAGAGAGAGGAGTTAGTTTATTACTAAAGTGCTACATTTAACATCAAAAGACAAAAACTCACAAAGTATGCTTATTAGACAAAATTATAGGCAGAGGCATTTTGTCCTGCAAGTTAAAATAACAGGCAGCTTAGTGGGAAGATCTGTAACTATGTGAATGGAAAGAAAATTGAGTGCAAGCAATAGTAAACATTAGTATTCCATTCAGTTAACATTCTTGCACCTTCTGTCCCTGGAGAATCAAGACTTTAGAGCTTAAATGGTTTTCATATCCTCTTCTGTACCTCCTCCTTTCTTGGGCTCTAAATTCGTTATTAAATTTGCTGTCCTTCTAAGTACTCCTTTTGAGTAAGCATCATTCATATTGCCTATGGTATATTTTTGTCCACCTTAGATAAGGCTGAGTCGATGTCCTTCCTTGAATTTATATCCTATTGCTGACATCTGTGAGTTAGGAATTGGGCAGGACTAGTTTTCTAGGAAAAAGAAAAGGGTTATTTTTAAAAGACAGATAGCTGAGACAGTTTCCTTTTTTTCTGAGACCCCACAGAGAAAAACAGAATGCGCTTGAGAACTGGTGAGAGCCAGGTAAAGCCAATCTAGCAACTTCTTTGCCAGCCACTTGATCTTGTCCCTCATTATATGCTCATTATAATATATTAGCATGTCAAGCAACACACCCTCTAGCACCAAGAAAGCTCCAACTCTGACTATGCCCATTTACAATTATAAACTGAGTGAATCCCAGTTTTTAGAACTCTACCACTTTCCCAAGACACCCATAAATATTCCACTACCTGCTTAACATATAATCAGGAAAGAATCATAAAGTAAAATGTTAGCAATATAGTGGGTTTCTCTGTCTATGGAGTAGCCTGCTTTCTGTTCCTCTTTTTAATAAATGTGCTTTCACTTTACTCTGGTGGCCCACTATTGTATTCTTTCCTGCGTGAAGCCAAGAACCCACTTGGCCTTTGGGTTGGGCCCCAAATATCAGGGGTCCATTTTTGCATCATATGAATATTTTGTGGGTGAGGAAGCACATGAAAAAGGGGCAGAGGTGAGAAATTTCTCTTAATTTATGGATTTTTCTGTTGCTACAAAATTTATCTTACACTCGTGCTTGTTCAATACAATTTGTAGACAGAGATATTTCTGTCCAGAAACTCTCAAATGGTATGCAGCTTTGTGGAAGTAACTGTGAATAATATAGGTTAAAAAATTAAGTGTAAGCAACAGTCCACTTACTAGTATTTCATTACATTAATATTCTATCAGTTTTTGCCTTAAAGCATTTGATTGCCGCCTCACTATTGATGGCTAAGTCATAGACAGTGTAGATTTTTCGAAATGATAGCATTTTCTTGCACCGATTTCTCCCTTGCCTGAAGAATGTGGTAAAAGTATCAGCACTGAGGTCAGAAATGTGTAATCTTATTTCCTCTATTTTAAATTTTTCCATTATACTTTAAAACTGCTTTATTGAGTCTGAGATTAAATACTCAAATCTGTTTCAGAAAATATGGTTCAACACCCTTGACATGTTCCTAAAGAATTCACTAAGTGCTTCCAAAAAATTCCTTCTCAGGTTGAATGGAAAAAATATTAAACAACGGCAGTAGTAATTATACCTACTGCTTTCAAAATATGCATATTGCCAATTATTAAGGCAATGCTAGTCTGAATGAGAATATAAATCGAATATAACAATGATTTTGCTTACTGACAGGTGGGGATGACAATTAGAGTGACTTGCAGATTAAAAGCATGACTTTTAATAGCCTTTGGATTTAGACATCTTTTATTTTAGATCTTGATTTTGCCACGAACACACAACTCACTAACACTGTGATCATTAGCTCTATTTGCTTATCTTTAAAATGTGTAGCTAAATACTCTTACATTGGTGTTGTACACGGTTCATGAGAGAATGAAGGGCTTGGCATATACTAAGCACTCAGTATAAGGCTGCCAAGGAGAGACATTGTAGCTTTGCAATTCAGAGCAGGGGCTGACCTTGGGCAAGTGAATTGGCCTCTTGGAAATTTAATTTCTCAACTGTGAAATGATGGCTATGAAATATATTTCATGGGATTTTTTTCTTTAGTAAAAATTATATATGGTGTATGTAAATTTTTCCATTACATTTTACTTAGCACAATGCCTACCATACGGCAAATACTTAATAAATGCTACCTATGAGAAATTCAACTTCATCAGAATATGTAAATAGCTATATTGTGGTTTCTTGAAAAACTTATCAGGCTACTATTCAGATCTTATAAAATAATTTTAAAAGTCAGTTTTATAAACATCAGGTAACTAAGAGGCATTTTCAATGGATATTGCCAGATACAATTGGTACATGATAATTAAAAAGTAGTACCCATATTTTACTAACTAATATATTAGGTAATAGATTTTGCACTTTTTCCAGTGTAGTATTTACATGTGGACATTGTGCTACAATTTCCATTTTTAGAAGAACTTTTTTTAAAAGAAAAAATCCATAGCATTTCTACTATAAAATGTTCATTTCAAAAACTAGGCACAGTCATAATTAAAAGCATTCTTTTTTTCTTTTGGTTCTAGATCTCATTTTTCACTTATCTTCCCTCTGTTTGCTATTTCTGCTGGACGCCCACCAGTAGTCATTATTATACTTTGAATAACAAAAGACAACTATTTTTTAAGTACCATAAGTATAGAAGTGATAGATATTCAAAAGTGCTATATATGGTATTACTCTCTTTTGGAATTTAATGTACTTCAATATTTTATCTGAATGATTTATTTTGGTAATTTCCCCGCCCCCCCCATGCTTTGGGATCAACTTTCTGGAAAAATAAAAATAAAAATAAAAATACTGATTGAGTGATTGCAGCTCCCACCTGCAGACAAGTCTACTTTTTTTTATTGCTTCTGGGCCTTAGAGTAGCATAGATTAATTCCTTTAAAAAAATAAAGACCTGTTTCACTGTAGGGCGGAAAATGTGGACTTTGTCTAAAAAATGTCTATTTCTTGAATGATCCCAGGTAGACCATGATATTACTTTTCTTCAGAATCTGCAATTTTCAATGCTTAAGTAATCATATAAGCCCCAGTAGAAATACTAAACCCGTGAATACTTTTATAAAATGACTACCTAATATAAAGATGTGTGCTTTTATATTTGTATCCCTAGAATTTAGTACTGATTAAAAAATCAGTAAATGAATAGATAAAATATTATTTGTATTTGTAAACTGAAGGATATTAGTGACTTTTAATGGATATTTGTCCTATACTATGAACTCATCTCTATTCTTTTTTATAAATTTTCTATTAAGCAGTATTACTATTTTTTTTTTTGAGTTGGAGTCTCACTCTGTCGCCCAGACTGAAGTGCAGTGGCCGCTTCCGGCCACCGCAGCCTTGACCTGCTGGGCTCTAGCGATCCTTCTGCCTCAGTCTTCCAAGTAACCGGAATACAGACACGCGCTACTACGCCCGGCTGATTTTTTGATTTACTGTAGAGATGAGGTTTCGCCAAGTTGCCCAGGCGAGTCTGGAACCCACATGACCAGGCAATTTACTCACCTCGGGTTCCCAAAGCGCGGGATTACAGGCTCACCAAGCCCGGCCTGGTATTACTATTTTATATGAGAAAAAGTGTGTGTGTGTGTGTGTGTGTGTGTGTGTGTGTGTGTGTGTGTGTGTGTGTGTGTGAT
Organism: Carlito syrichta; assembly: GCF_000164805.1. Lineage (NCBI taxonomy): Eukaryota > Metazoa > Chordata > Mammalia > Primates > Tarsiidae > Carlito > Carlito syrichta. The sequence continues at coordinate 58,151 of NW_007255467.1, forward strand.
TGACTTATGATCCAGAAGCTCTGATAAATTGCTTATACACACTTTGTTTTTTGTTTGTTTGTTTTTTTTTTTTGAGTTGGAGTCTCACTCTGTTGCCCAGACTGGAGTGCAGTGGCCACTCCTGGCCACCGCACCTTCGACTTGCTGTGCTCTGGTGATCCTTCCGCCTCAGCCTTCCGAGTAGCTGGAATTATAGGTATGCGCTACCATGCCTGGCTGATTTTTTGATTTATTGTAGAGATGAGGTCTCACTGCCCAGGCGGGTCTCGAACCTGTGGGCTCAGGCAATCCACTCACCTCAGCCTCCCAAAGGCGCGGGATTACAGGCTGAGCCACCGAGCCTGGCTCACACTTTGTTTTTTAATCTTCACACGTTAGTATATGCTACTTTTCTGTCCATTTTATAAAGAAACTATGGAAAAGTGAGATTAAGTAATTCAACCAAGGTTATACTGGCAAGGGACAGAATTAGTGTTTTAAATCAGTTAGCCCGACTTTAGAACTCCTAAGAAACATGTTTTTATTTTATTTTATTATTTTCATTAATCAGTATTTTTTATTATGGTTTTGTGGGGTACAGCTAAGGGTTAGGTGTACAACTACGTTTCATTCAGGCACCCTGTTGATAAGAGGTGTTTTCCCATCCTCCGACAGATATTTGCTACTGTTAATCCCATCCCCCTCCCCCCCATAGTTTCCCAGTACCGTCAGTCATTTTCTTATAGTATTGCATTGGATG